>NW_027118033.1:0-10166 GCF_038497935.1 Neoaidaea tothii
CTGACCGCCGTTCGCCCTGCTGCAGCAAGCCACGGCCCCAGTGCACGAGCCTCCGGCGGCGACTCCGTCGAGGGTGGCTGCCCTGCGGGCAGGCGTCTGCGCGGCTATATGCGGCTATATGGTACCTGCCCGCAGGGCAGCCACCCTCGACGGAGTCGCCGCCGGAGGCTCGCCAGTGGCAGTGCACAAGCCTCGGCAGCCGCACTATACTATTCAAAAGAGTGTATTATTACTAGTAGACTTCTATTTCTTGTCTCCCTTCTTCGCGCCCTTCGGCACACGCCAGAACCAGTAGAAGAAAAACGCACCGACAACGTTGGCAATGATGTACACAAACATCAGGCCGAAGTTGCGCCAGCGGTGCGAGTACTTGGTCGTGACCGAGGCCAGGAACACGTTCGTGTCGGAGGCAGTACAGAAGTAGCACGTGTCGGTGGAGGACGGGTTCGTGACCTTGCCGCCGTTGATGGCGATGTAGTCGGACATGTACTCGCCGCAGGTGGCGCCCGCGCGGGGCGTGATGTGCACGAGCTCGAGCGGGTCGCAGACGACCTCGGTGTTGGCGAGACCGACCGCCAGCATGCCTTCGACCAGGTAGGTGAAGGGCGAGACGCGGTACATGAAGATCCAGAAGTGGGGCATGACGCTCGGCGAGGCCAGCACACCGCAGAACAGCAGGCACATGGTGAACATCAGGTTGGACAGGTTGGCGGCGGTGTCGGCCAGGTCGACGCCGGCGACGACCATGTGGGCGAAGGTCGAGGTGAAGATGTAGAACAGCAGGATGTAGAGGAACATGAGGCCGCCGCGCTCGTGGACGGCGTCGGTCGGCTCGGCGTTCTTGTACATGCCGATGGGGTAGTACCAGGAGAAGAAGGAGAGGACGGCGAGCAGGGTCTGCCACGGGATCTCGGACAGGATGTTGGAGATCATGAAGGCCTGCCACGAGTAGGTCTTGGCCGGGCGCTCGCGCACCTCGTACAGCGAGCGCTGGGTGACAAAGTGCGGCATCATCTGGGCGCAGAGGTTGCCGAAGATGGTGTAGAGCATGAAGATGGCAAACATCTGGTTCTGGAGGCCCTGGAGCGAGGTGCCGGCCTTCCAGAACGAGAAGCCGATGAAGAGCGAGGAGGTGACGCCGAGGCCCATCTTGGACCAGATGTAGGTGGGCGTGCGCCAGTACTGCTGCATGAGGCGCGTGTAGACCTCGCGGACCTGGGCGCCGAAGGGGGCCGAGAACTCGGACGTGGACGAGACGTCGGTGCGGAGCGGCAGCTGCGCGAGCTCGGCGTTCATGGTGTCGATCTCGTCGCGCACGGCCTGGCGCTCGGGCGAGTGCATCCACACGTCGGCCCAGTCGTGGGCGGCCACGGAGCCGGGCGCGGCGCCGACGACCTCGAGCATCCACTCGGCCGGGTTGGCCTCGGGCGGGCACGCGTGGGCGCCGTTGCGCTCAAAGTAGCTCGTCAGCGTCGACGAGTTCTCGCCGATCTCGCCAAAGTACACGGTCTTGCCGCCGCGCACGAGGAACAGCAGCCGGTCGAACTCCTGGAAGAGCAGGGCCGACGGCTGGTGGATCGTGCACAGGATGGCCTGGCCGTTGTTGGCCAGCTTGCGCATGAGCGAGCAGATCGACCACGCCGTCTGCGAGTCCAGGCCGGACGTGGGCTCGTCCAGGAACAGCAGCAGCTCGGGCTTGGCCGCGAGCTCGACGCCGATCGTCAGCCGCTTGCGCTGCTCGACGTTGAGGCCCTCGCCGGGCACGCCGACGACCGCGTCCGCGTACGCCTCCATCTCCAGGATCCGGATGACCTCGTCCACGTACGCGATCTTCTCGGCCCGCGGCACGGCCCGCGGCTGCCGCAGCAGCGCGGAGAACGTGAGCGCCTCGCGCACCGTCGACGTCGACAGGTGCAGGTCCTGCTGCTGCACGTAGCCGGTCTTGCGCTGGAACGAGTCGTCGCGCGGGTGGCCGTTGACCATCATGTCGCCGGTGACGACGCCCATGGTCACGCGCGACGCCAGCACGTCCAGCAGCGTGGTCTTGCCGGCGCCGGACGAGCCCATGAGCGCGGTGAGCGTGCCGGGCTTGACGAAGCCGTCGACGACGTTGAGCAGCCGCCGCGGCTCGTTCTTGATCTTGATGTCGTAGCACACGTCCTTCCAGAAGAAGATGTCGGTCTGCTTCTGGAGGTTGATGGTGCCGTCGTCGCGCGCGGCGCCCGCGTGGCCGATCTTCTCGCCGGCGCCGGACTCGACGTCCGTGACCATGTGCCGCTGCGCCTTGAGGTGGCTCTTGGGGAACAGCAGCACCTCGCCCTTGGACCGCGCGGCCTGGATGTACTCGACGCCGACCAGGTAGACCCAGCAGAAGAAGATGATGAACGCGATGAGGATGCCCAGGTTGCGCCACAGGTGCGCGATCTGGTAGTTGAACGACTCGGCGATGTAGTCGCCACCGTTGACGTAGGCCGAGCCGCGGACGGCGCCGGCGACCGAGCAGATCTTGTCGGCCAGGCCCACGTCCTCGTAGCCGGGCCCGGACGGGATCAGCGACGTGCACAGGTACTCGCGGTGGCGGAACTCGTTGATCATCAGCGACTCGAACGCGTACGCGATCGGGTCCAGGTAGTTGAGCCAGCGGAACCACGGGTGCATGTTGCGCTCGGGGATCGTGAAGCCGGTGTAGATGACCAGGATCAGGATCAGGATGCCGGCCGGCGTCATGGCCTGCGAGATCGTCTTGCTGTAGGACGCGATGCTGCGGAAGATCATGGACATGGCCAGGACGCACATGACCGCGAACAGGAAGAACGTGAAGAACGCCGAGGCCGTGCGGTTGAGGTTGGTCATGAAGTACAGCGTGATGTTGAACGACAGCGCGACGATGACCTTGGTGGGGACGTCGCAGAGCATGGACGCCACGGCCTCGGCCGACGGGTGGTAGAGCGCGTACCGCGTGTGCTTCTCGACGATCGGCCGCTGCGCGTACAGCGACAGGATCTCGAGCGCCGACGAGAACGCGTTGAAGAGAATGGCGAAGAAGAGCAGCGCGCCGCGCGAGTAGAACGACGACGTGACCATCTGCATGTCGTAGAACATGGACGACATGATGAGCGCCATGGCGAAGTTGCCAAAGACGGTCGAGTAGAACAGCGTGAGGTCGCCGCGCAGCCGCTGGAAGCCGCGGGTGACGCAGATCTTGACCTGCATGTTGAACGAGATCGTGTAGGGCGACTTGATCGACAGGTGGTTGGCCTGGTTGGCCTCGCGCGAGCGCGTGAAGAGCTGCTGCTGCTCGCCGCCGATGGGGTACTTGGCGTTGAAGTCGTCGATCTCGACGAGGAGCTTCTGGCGGATGTCGGACTCCTTCCAGCAGCGCGCAAAGTCGTCGGGCGTGTGCGGCACGCGGCCCTCGCAGCCCGGGCGCACGATGCGCTCGGCCGGGTTGGTCAGCGACGTCAGGAAGTCGCCGGTGGTCTGGCGCGAGGCGCAGTCGAAGCCCAGGTCGAGGAAGTACTGCTTGGCCAGGCCCGTGGGGCCGAAGTAGATCTGGCGGCCCTCGTAGAGCACGATGACCTTGTCGAACTCGTCGTAGGCGTCCTGCGAGGCCTGGTAGAGCGAGACCAGCGACGTGATGCCCGTCGTGCGCGCAAACATCTTGAGGTTGCGGATGAAGCCCAGCGCCGTGGCCGAGTCCAGGCCGCGCGTCGAGTTGTCCCAGCACTGCAGCGGCGAGCCGCCCAGCATGGCCTCGGCGATCGACACGCGCTTGCGCTCGCCGCCGGACACGCCGCGGACGTAGTCGTCGCCCACCTTGGTGTTGACCGTGTGCGACAGGCCGAGCATGGCCATGGTCACGTCGCGCATGTGCAGCGCGTACGTCTCGCGGTCCACGCCCTCGATGCGGTTCGACGGCGCGCGCGCGAGCGCGGCAAAGTGCAGCGTCTGGCCCACCGTCAGGTGCGGGAAGTGCACGTCCGTCTCGGCGTTGTAGATGACCTCGCCGCGGAACTGCTTGCGCATGACGTCCGACGAGATGCCCTGGTAGTTGAACTCGGTGCCCTCGTCCAGGTAGAACCCGTGGGTCTCGCCCGCGATCGTCTTCAGGAACGTCGTGCAGCCCGAGCCCGGCCGCCCGAGCACCATCAGCATCTCGCCGTGCTGCAGCACGCCCTCGAAGTCGCGCAGGATCTGGATGTGCCGCCCGCGCCGCCGCGTCAGCAGCGCCGCGGCCTGCGACGCCAGCGACTGGACGATGTTGGCCACCGTCTTCTGGTAGTCCGAGTCCGAGCCGTAGCCGTACGCGCCCAGGCCCTTGAACGCCACGCCGGCCGTGCGCGCCGGGAAGTGCTCCGGGTCGCGGTGCATCAGGCCCAGCAGCTGCGTGATCCACAGCTTGGGCTGGAAGTGCTCCGAGAACGGGTCCAGCTCGGGCACCGACTTGTCCACGAACGGGTTCGTGCCGGTCGTGACCGTCTTGGACCGCGTCGACACGTGCGACAGCTGCCGCGCCAGGTCCGTCACCCGCGCCTCCATGTCGGCGTCGTTGTCGACGTAGTCCGACTGCTCGGACTCGCCCTGCGACCCGTTGACCCAGCCCTCCTGGGTGCGGCCCTCCTTGTCGAGGACGCCTTGGTTGGAAGTCGTGGTGAACATTCTGGGGTTAGCGCGCGCCGCGGCCCGACCTACTCGAAGAGATGCCGGCTGGTATACTTCTGTGGGCGCACTGCGATCCTGGCTGCCGGTTGGGCGCCGCGCCGGCTTTATACACCCCGGACGGCGTCGAGCTGTCGCGCGATGCTGCTGCCAGATTCGGGACCGCTGGCCGCGGAGCGCGCCGGACTAGCTCGCTTCGAGGCCGATCATGCGTGTGTTCCAAGGCACTAACCGAATCGGGTATTTTTAGTTTTTTTTGCCGTCATTTTTTTTTCGAACCCATTAAGGTTTGCCTGCGCCTCGTATTCGGCTGAGGCCGAGCGCGGATCCGGGGACGTTGCGGCCCGGCAACGGCCTGCGACGGCTCGGGCGCGGCCAGCGGCGGCCGGGCCGGTGCACGGGCAGGCCGCGGCGGCCGGCGGGCGCGGCCACGGCGCGGCTACGGCGCGGCCCACGGCTTCCGAGGAACGTCGGGGGCCGGCCGGGGCCGTGGCGGTCCGGAAGCGCGCGATTCCGTGCGGCGCGGGTCGGGAGCGCGCGCATCCGGGCCGGGTAACCCGGGCCGGCTCGCCCTCTACGCGCGGCTGCTTACACCCGCGGTGACTCGCCCTAAGTCCGCCCGCGGCTAGCACCCTGGTTCCTGGCCCGTGCCTCATTGTGCAGCCGACCCGCTGCACAGCCCCGATGACTTAATGGGGACAACGACGGGGCTGCGGCGCGGCACGGCGGACCCGCGAGTGCCCGAGACCGCAGACCGGACCGCGGAACGGCGGACGGCAGCGCCCTACCGGCCGCACCGCTGAGTCCGCACGCCGCTGAGTCCGCACGCCGCTGAGTCGGCGTGCACAGACCGGCTCGGCCTGGGCTGCAGACGTTACCCTGCCGAGCCGGCCGGGTAATCTCGCCAGGGGCGCTGCGGCGCGGCAGAGCCGCAGCCCGCCGCCCGGCCGGGACGCCGCGGGCGCCAGACGCCGGAGGCGCCGCGCCACGCGCACCGGCGCAGGCGTGCGCCTGACGCCGGAGGCCGCGCCACGCGCACCGGCGCAGCGGGCGCCAGACGCCGGCGGGTACGCGCTGCCGCGTGGTGGGTGCCGCTGGCGGGCGTCATCATGACTGCGGCCGTAGGTGGCGCGGAACGGACGAGCTCCGGCGCAGGCCGCGTCAGCCGGTGCTGCGTCGCGTCAGCTGGCGGGCGGGACGTCGAGCTCCGGGCCGTGTGCAGTCGGGCCGCCGTTGCCGTCGGCCCCGGAGGTTCGCGTGCCGTGTGGCGGTGCTGCGGCGCACGCCGGCCCACGAAATAGCGGGTGCTCCCCGACCCGCAGCTATCACGTGACATGTCCAGCCGCACGCCGTGCGGCTGCCGCCCGCAGGGCGCACCCTCGACGGTCGCCGCCGGAGGCTCGTTGCACCGCCACGGCGAGCCTGCGGTCCTGCAGGCGGCGCACCGCCGTGTGGCGCATAGCCGCAGCTGCCCGCAGGGCGCACCCTCGACGGAGTCGCCGCCGGAGGCTCGTCAGTGGCGGTGCAGCGAGCCTCCGGCGGCGACTTCGTCGAGGGTGCGCCCTGCGGGCGGCGCACAGCCGTGTGGCGCATAACTCAGCTGCCCGCAGGGCGCACCCTCGACGGAGTCGCCGCCGGAGGCTCGCTGCACCGCCACCGCGCGGGCGTCGCGGCGTGGGCAGCACGCGCCGCACCGCGTGCGGCGTGGTCGGGTTAGGGCGCCACGACCACTTCCGCCGACCGTGCACAGCATCCACCCCATGGACGGGCCGGCAGAGACGTATCACTCGGGCGACACGACGGACGACGAGGCGCCGACGGTCCGGATCAAGAGCGAGCCGGTGGACGCGGCCGTGCCCGCGGCCGCGACGGCCGCGGCGGTCGGCGCCGCCGACGAGATCGCCGCAGACGACGAAATCGGCAGCAGTTCCGGCGCCGCCGCCGCCAGCGACGCCGTCGCCGGCGACGCCGCCGCCGGTGACGCGCTCGGCGCCCTCGGCGTAACGACCATGGAGCAGGACGACCTCGAGCGCAACGTGGTGGCCCAGGCCGACCGTGCGCTGAACGAGCACGAGGACGACCTCGACCAGCGGCGACTGGACAGCGTCGCCAAACGCAAGGCGTAAGTGCCGGCCGGGCAGGCTGACGGCAGCGCGTACATGGAGCGGATCCTACGGCTGGAGGAGCGGCTGGCGCATCCCAACTGCCTGATCTCGATGCGGCAGAAGATCCGGACGGAGATCGAGCAGATCGTAAGTCTCTGGGCGGCCCCGCTGACGGCAGCGCAACGTCGATCTGGCGCCGCTGGAGCAGGACATCGTCGACATCAACGAGCGCATGGCCGAGCGCCGGCGCGCGGCCGACACGGCCGACGTGGGGTCCGGCCGGCTGCAGGGCGAGACCGACCGCGACTTTCTGATCCGCACCGGCAAGATCACGCCGTTTGCGGCCGCCGGCGCCGGCGCGGCCGCCGCAGACGGCGCCCAGAGCCACCAGCGGCTGGTGCTGCCGGGCATAGGCGCCGCGGAGCCGGCGCCGGCGGCCGCGCCGCGCAAACGGCGGCGGCTGGAGCCGGCCGTCAAGCGCGAGGACTCGGATTCGGCCGAGTCCGGGTCCGAGTACGCGGCCAGCGAGACCGACTCGGCCGCGTCGGTCGACGGCGGCGCGCTCTCGGCCGACGAGGGCGGGCTGCCGCACCCCGACGGCCCCGACGGCGACGACGGCGACGAAACGCGGTACCGGGCCCGGCTCAACGACTGGCGGCTGCGGCGGCGCGCGCTGCGGCGGCGGGTCCGCGCAGCGCGCGCGGCCGAGGCCGGCGTCAAGGCGCAGGACTCGGACAGCGACGCGGACGAGGCGTTCAAGCCGCATCCGCGGGTCGCCGACACGACCGTCGACGGCGCGTTCAAGCTGCCCGGCGACATCTACCCGTCGCTGTTCGACTACCAGAAGACGTGCGTGCAGTGGCTGTGGGAGCTGCACAGCCAGCGCACGGGCGGCATCATCGGCGACGAGATGGGCCTGGGCAAGACCATCCAGGTGATCTCGTTCGTGGCCGGGCTGCACTTCTCGCGCATGCTCACCAAGCCCGTGCTGGTCGTGTGCCCGGCCACGGTCATGAAGCAGTGGGTCAACGAGTTCCACCGGTGGTGGCCGCCGCTGCGGACGGTGATCCTGCACTCGAGCGGGAGCATGCGCGCCACGGCGGCCGACAGCGACGACGACGGCGGCTCGGGCACGCCGGCGCAGCGCAACGCGGCCGCGCTGCTCGCGCGCGTCGTCGCCAAGGGCCACGTCGTCGTCACGACCTACGCCGGCCTGCACACGTACCGCGAGCACCTGCTGCCGGTCGAGTGGGGCTACTGCGTGCTGGACGAGGGCCACAAGATCCGCAACCCGGACGCCAACATTTCGCTGACGTGCAAGCAGCTGCGGGTACGTTGCGCGCGGACACGCTGACGCAGACACCGAACCGCATCATCCTGTCGGGCACGCCGCTGCAGAACAACCTGACCGAGCTGTGGTCGCTCTTCGACTTTGTCTTCCCGGGCCGGCTGGGCGTAAGTGCGCGCGCTGCGAGGCTGACGCCAGACCCTGCCCGTCTTCCAGAGCCAGTTCTCGGTGCCGATCTCGATCGGCGGCTACGCCAACGCCACCAACGTGCAGGTGCAGACCGCGTACAAGTGCGCGTGCGTGCTGCGGGACCTGATCAGCCCGTACCTGCTGCGGCGGATGAAGGCCGACGTGGCGTCCGACCTGCCCAAGAAGTCCGAGCAGGTGCTGTTCTGCAAGCTCACGGACGAGCAGCGCGCGGCCTACAACGACTTCCTCAAGTCGGCCGAGATGCAGTCGATCTTCAACGGCAAGCGGCAGGTGCTGTTTGGCGTCGACATCCTGCGCAAGATCTGCAACCACCCGGACCTGGTCTCGCGCGAGGTGCTCAAGGCCAAGCCCGGCTACGCGTACGGCGCGGCGGCCAAGTCCGGCAAGCTGCAGGTCGTGCGCGCGCTGCTGACGCTGTGGAAGGCGCAGGGGCACCGCGCGCTGCTGTTCTGCCAGACCCGCCAGATGCTCGACATCCTCGAGGACTTTGTGCGGGCGCTGGACGTGCGGTTCATCCGCATGGACGGCTCGACGCCGATCGGCACGCGCCAGGTCCTGGTCGACGACTTCAACAACAACCCCGAGCTGGACCTGTTCCTGCTGACGACGCGGGTGGGCGGCCTGGGCATCAACCTGGTCGGCGCCGACCGCGTCATCATCTACGACCCCGACTGGAACCCGTCCACGGACGTGCAGGCGCGCGAGCGTGCCTGGCGCCTGGGGCAGCAGAAGGAGGTCGCCATCTACCGGCTGATGGTGTCGGGCACGATCGAGGAGAAGATCTACCACCGCCAGATCTTCAAGCAGTTCCTGACGAACAAGATCCTCAAGGACCCGAAGCAGCGCCGCTTCTTCAAGATGAACGACATGCACGACCTGTTCAGCCTCGGCGACGACACCGCGGGCACCGAGACCGGCTCGCTGTTCTCGGGGACCGAGCGGCGGATCGAGCCCAAGCGCAAGAGGCGCCGCGGCGACGTGGACCGCCTGGCCGGCGTGGCCTCGGTCGAGCGCTACGCCGGCGAGGACGACGACGCCGACGCCGGGCCCAAGCCCCAGGGCGACGACGGCATCATGGAGAGCCTGTTTGCCAAGTCCGGCGTGCACTCGGCGCTGGAGCACGACGAGATCATGGACGCCGTGCGCCCGGACGCGGTCCTGGTCGAGCGCGAGGCCTCGCGCGTGGCTGCGGACGCCGCGCGCGCGCTCAAGGAGTCGCGCCGGCTGGCCCGCGCGGCCGACATCGGCACCCCGACCTGGACGGGCCGCTTTGGGAGCGCTGGCCGCCGCCAGCTGCACCAGCGGCCGTCCCCGCGGCCGGGCACCGCGCCGGCCAGCCGCGCCGAGAGCCCGGCCCTCAACTCGGGCTCGATCCTGGCCCAGCTGCGCGAGCGCCGCGCGCTCGAGCGCGACGGCGGGCCGCCGGCTGCGGCCGCGCCGGGCGTCCACATCGGCGAGCTCTCCCAGGACGGCCGCGTCGAGCTCATCGGCAAACTGCGCGAGTACATCGCGGCCAACGGCGGCAAGGTGCGCTCGGCCGACGTCGTCGAGAAGTTCGCGGTCCGCGTCTCGGGCGCGCAGCAGGTCGCCACGTTCCGCCAGATGCTCAAGGAGATTGCCGTGTGGCTGCCGGCCGAGCACATGTGGGAGCTGAAGGAGGAGTTTGCGTGAGCCGCAGCGCGTGCGGCTGCCGCCCCCACTGCCCGAGGCTGCGTGGCGGTGCACGAGTGCCGAGCCGCAGCGCGTGCGGCTGCCCCGCCACCGCTCGGTCGTGGCGGTGCAGCGGCCGGCGGCGACTCCGTCGGGGCTGCCTGCGCAGGCGTACTGCCGCATAGCCGCTGAGGGCAGCGCGGCCGACGCGGACTGGTCGTGGCTGCGACGTGCCTCCGGCGGCGACTCCGTCG
>NW_027118033.1:10265-60172 GCF_038497935.1 Neoaidaea tothii
GAGGGTGCTGCCTGCGGCAGGCATATAGCCGCATATAGCCGCCGGGCGCAGGCCGTGGCGGCGCAGCATGCCTCCGGCGGCGACTCCGTCGAGGGTACTGCCTGCGGCAGGCATATAGCCGCATACAGCCGTTCAGGGACAGCCGTCGCTGCAACGAGCCTCCGGCGGCGACTCCGTCGAGGGTGCTGCCTGCGGCAGGCATATAGCCGCATATAGCCGCCGGGCGCAGGCCGTGGCGGCGCAGCATGCCTCCGGCGGCGACTCCGTCGAGGGTGCTGCCTGCGGCAGGCATATAGCCGCATACAGCCGCCCGCAGCCGTCTGCCCGAGGCTCGCTGCACCGCCACCGCCTCGCGACCAGGGCGGTGCCAGTGGCAACGGCCCCAGCCGCCGCACGGCGTGCGGCGTATGACGCACGATATTTATAGCTCGATGCGCCAGAACACGAGCGCGTAGCCCAGTGAGGCTAGTGCGTGCCAAATGTAGTCTAATGCATGTTTGTCTCCTGCTTGCCGCGGCTAGCGCGCGGACTCCGCAGGCTTAGCGCGCAAGCGGCGTTCTCTAATTTTGGCCTCCTGACGTGCCGCACCGCTTTTATAGACCGCGCCCTGCTCTCTGGTCCGCATCCACCATGCGGTTCCTGTTGCTCCTGATCGCGCTCGCCCTGCTCGTGTCGCAGGCGGCCGGCTGGCATTTTGAGCGTGCGCTCGATGGTACGGATCCCACGGACACACTGACCAGATTTTCCTCTAGTGGCGCGCGCAGCCGAGACCACCGAGTCCGAGACCGCGTCGGCGTCGGCGACCGCGTCCAGCAAGCCGGCGTCCGGGTCCACGCATGCGTCGCAGACCAGCGGGCACGCGTCGAGCACGCACGCGTCCAGTGCGCACGCGTCCAGCGTGGCCAGCAGCGTGGCCAGCAGCGTGCACAGCAGCGCGCACTCGACGACCAAGTCGGCGTCCGCGTCCGCGTCCACCACAACGTACACAAACACCGGCAGCGTCGTGATGGTGACGCCCGCGCTGACGGACGACACAACGTACTTCCCGATCGGCGGCTACGCGACGTTCTCGTGGTCGTACACCACGCTGTCGGTGACGCCGTCGGCCATCAACGTCGAGGCGTACTGCTCGCTCAACGCGCACTACTACCCGATCGCCGAAAACATCTCGGGCAAGGCGACCGAGGCCGTGTGGGACACCGCCGGGTACCAGGCGGACGCCGAGGTGCCGCTGGTCAACGCCAAGTACACGCTGTACATCTACGACGCCAACATCTCGGCGACGTCGGCCGCCGAGGCCGGCCACCTGGCCGTCTACGACTCGCTCGTGTTCGGCGTGTACACGCCGCAGGCGTACAGCAATCTGTCGTGTAAGTGGGGGCGCGAGCGCGCTGACGGCAGCGAGCGAATGCGCGACCTGCAGCGGCGCCCGGGGCCTGAACGGGTACCTGTTTGGCGGCAGCGCGCTGGTGTGCGTGGTGGCGGCTCTGACGAGCGTGTATTTCATGACCATGTGGTGAGGCGCAGCGGCGAATGCATAGATGGCACCCTAGAGCGCGCGGCGGGCGCGGCGGGCCGCGCGGAGCTCGAGGTTGAGCGCGGCCAGGCGGTCGCGCTCGACGGCGGCGTCGGCCGCGCCGAGCCCGACCAGGACCTGGTGCAGCCGCGCCCGCTTGCCGGAGAGGTCGATCTGGGCGGCCAGGTCGCCGACCTTGGCGTACTCGTCGTAGGCCAGGCCGGCGTAGCGCACGGCGTGCTCCACGGACGCGCGCGCCTGCGCGGTCGCGGAGTCGGCCGGGTCGGCCGGGTCGGCCAGGTCGGCCAGCCGGCTGGCGCCGACGAGCGCGTCCGTCATGACCGTGTAGGCCAGGCCGAGCACGGCGCAGGCCTCGGTCTCCATGAGCTGCGGGAACACCGCGTCCAGGATGGCCAGGACGCGCTCGTGCTGGCCCGTGGCCACCAGCAGCGCGCACAGCCGGCAGTAGGCCTCGAGCATGACCGGCACGACGCACGCGCGCTCGGCGACCGCGATGCAGCGCATCAGCAGCGAGTAGCTGCGCATCTGGCCGTCGGTCTGGGCGAGCAGGTGCGCGTGCGTCAGCATCAGGCTCAGCTGGCTGTAGACGTCGGCGCCGTCGGCGACCGCGCGGTCCATGCCCGCGGCCACGAGGTCCGCGGCGGCCGCCGTGTTGCCGGCGCGCAGCTCGAGCTCGACCCGTGCCAGCACGATCTCGTGGTCGCAGTCGATGTCGGCGCCCGGCATGGCCTCCAGGCGCGCGCCCAGCTCGCGCGCGGACGCCAGCCGGCACGCGGCCACCGCCCGCTTGAACTCCAGCAGCACCTTGTAGACGAACCAGAACTGGTACATCTTGAACGAGCGCGCGGCGCTGGGCTCCACCGCGTCCAGCAGGCGCTCGCCCGCGTCGGCCTGGCCGCCGGCCGCCATCTGCGTCAGCGCGTCCCGCGGCCACTTACCGTGAACGCCGCCCGGCACGCCGTCTTGACCATGTCGTCCAGCAGCGTCGGGCTGTCGAACGACGTCAGGAAGATGTCCATGTGCACGCTGCCCAGCGCGGCGTAGCCCAGCCGCGTCCAGAACGTGCTCACGATCAGGAACTGGGCCCCCCGCGGCTCCACCAGGTTCTCGAGCCCGTTCAGCAGCGCGCTCTGCGCGATCGCCTCGAACACCAGCGTCGGGTCGCCGCCGGCAAACATCAGCGACCGCGCCTCGGACAGGTAGCTGATCGACTGCAGGTTCGCCATCCCGCTCTCCTTCGACCGCGCCTTGAGGAACTGCAGCGTCTCCTCGTCCGACGCCGCCGGCGCCGGGCACTGGTCCGGGTGCGTCTTCTGGAAGTGGTGCAGCCACGACAGCGAGAAGTTCAGGCAGATCGCGTCCTTGTTCTGCCGCGCGGTCTTGATGGTCTCCTGGATCGCCCACAGCGCCTCGCGGAAGCAGCTGAAGTCGCACTGCAGGATGGCCAGGTTCAGCAGCGCGTACTGGTAGAAGATGCCGTCGCGGTTGTGCATCGTGTGGTCAAAGTACCGGTGCAGGTTCTCGAAGGCCTCCTGGTAGTCGCCCGAGCGCCAGGCGTCCAGGAACCGGATGTAGTGCGTCTGCGACGGCGTCTGCGCCAGCTTGCCGAGGATCGCCTGCAGGTCCGCGCGCATGCGGTCGGGCAGGCTGCAGCCGTGTTCTGGTCAGCGGCGCCGGGCGCCCACTCACTCTGCAGGTACGAGATCTGGAACTCGAGCAGCTTGGTCACGTCCTCGGCCGCGACCGACTCGGCCGCGGCGTCCTCGACCATGTGCGAGAACTCGGGGTTGACCCACGACCGCGAGCCGTCGTCCACGAACGCGGGCACGCGCGACTCGATGGGCGCGTAGTCCGGCCACGACGCCTGGCGGTACTTGACGAGCGCGCCCCAGAGGACGATCCGGTCGTCAAAGTCCATGGACGAGAACTCGAGGTAGCACTTGCGCAGGAAGTGGCCGAGCAGCGACTTGTGGTGGACGGCCGGCGCGGGCCGGGCGGCGCCGGCGCGCGGCGCGACGAAGAACGTGCTGTTGATCTTCTTCATGGCGTAGTGGAACTCGTCGAGGTTGCCGAGGTCCCAGAGCTGCGTCAGCGGGCCCGGCGGCGGCTTACCTCGCGCATGATGAGCTGGTAGATCGTGTGGTCGGGCACGGTGGAGGGGATGTCGCCGAGAAAGGCGCGGAAGTCGGCCATGGCGAGGAGGGCGAGCCGCGAGTCCTTGGCGTCCAGCCAGGCCGTGATCTGGCGGAGGACGCGCAGGCGGTGGGCGACGGGGACCCAGTGCTCGACATAGAGCCGGATGAGCGAGACCAGGACGATCTTGGCCGGCGTGAGGAAGTGCACGGGCACGGCCGTGGGGGCGTCGCGGGGCATTGGTGTGACGGGCGGGCGCGCGGGCGGGATGGCGGCGGGCGGGTCACGTGGGACGTGCCGGGTGTGTCACGTGCGGGTGCGGTCACGTGGTGCGGGTCACGTGCCTGCGGTGTGCGGCGCGCGGGTCACGTGGTGTGGGTGCGTGGGACGTCGGTGCGGCGCGGTCACGTGCGGGGCGGGTCACGTGCCTGCGGCCACTGCGCGGCGCGCGGGTCACGTGAAAGGACCACGTTCCGCAGTACGTGCCTGCGGCTATATGCCTCCGGGCGACTCGTCGAACTGCCAGCTCTGCGCTGCAGCGGCCGCCCGCAGGCCCACCTCGACGGAGTCGCCGCCGGAGGCCCCACGCCGAGCTCGCCGCATGCCGAGCGCGTCGCCGTCACGTGCCGCACGTGACCGTGCCCCCGCCTGCGCCCGTGCCCACATCTGCGCCCCGCTTATCGGCCCTGGCCAGCATCCGTAGGCCCACTCGCCTCCTAGGCACGAGGACCACCGACGACATGAACACCCCCCCCGGCCCTCCGACCACGACCGGCTCGCGCGGCATGCAGCAGGCCCGCAACTTCGAGTTCATCTCGCGGCCGCAGTTCAAGCAGCAGACGTTCGACGAGATCTACGGCGTGCCCGAGAACTTCCTCGAGATCGAGGTCCGCAACCCCGAGACCCACGTCGGCTACGGCCGCGGCATGTACACAGACTACGAGATTGTCTGCCGGACAAACATCCCGGCGTTCAAGCTCAAGTACTCGGTCGTGCGCCGCCGGTACAGCGACTTTGAGTACTTCCGCGAGATTCTCGAGCGCGAGTCGTCGCGCGTGACCATTCCGCCGCTGCCGGGCAAGGTCTTCACCAACCGGTTCTCGGACGAGGTCATCGAGCAGCGGCGCGAGGGCCTGGAGCGGTTCCTGCAGATGTAAGTTGTGCGCGGGGCGCGCTGACGGCAGTGTGGCGGGGCACCCGCTGCTGCAGACGGGCTCGAAGGTCCTGTGCGGCTTCATCCAGGACCCGCAGTGGGAGCGCAACCACTGGCTGTGAGCGCACGGCCCGGACACGGACGCGCCGGGACGCTTGCGGCTCGGCGGCCGCTTTGACTACGCAGAGGGACTTCCCTTGTAACATAGTAATGTGAATAACTCGACATACGGCTGCGAGCCGCCGACGGGCCTTTGGGCTCGAGGCCGGCGGCTGCTCGGCTCGGGGTCGGCGGCCAGCCGGGCACGGGTCGACGGGCTACTCGGGCTCGTCGTCGACGGGCACGCCGGCGCGGATGGGGACGTTGGCGCGCGTGTACGCGGCGTCGCGGTAGCGCGCAAAGAACGCGGGAGCACGAGCGGCCGACGCGTTGAGCCCGCAGGCCTCGTCGAACGGCTGCTGGGCGCGGCCGGCGAGATGCCGCCGGAAGTCCTCCAGCGGGCAGGCAAAGCCGGGGCCGGTCTGGCAGCCGGGCACGGGCACGACTGCGTCGTTGAGGACGACCCGGACGTGCACGGTCTCGGGGCTGCGGCCGCAGTGCAGCCGCTCGAGGACCACGCGAGCGGCCATGGGCACGATCTCGGACGAGACGAACCGCGAGCCAAAGTCGATGCGGTCCGTCGGCAGCGGCGCGGTGTCGGCCAGGCCGAGCGCGGAGACGACGTACATGACGTCCTTGTCGTGCGTGAACGAGAGGTAGACGGACTGGGGCGGGCCGGCGGCGTCGCTGCCGGAGCCGCGCGGCCGGGCGTCGCCGCCCATCAGCGCGGCCGTGGCGTTGGCCCAGACGAGCCCCAGCGTGCGCGACAGCTCGTGGCCGGGGCCGTCCTTGTAGAAGTGGGCCAGGTCCTCGGTGTAGCCGTGGGCGATCCACTCCTCGGGCGTGAACAGCGTGCACCACGGCGACGACGGCCGCGCGTCGAGCTCGAGCCCGCACAGCGTCATCATCACGCCGGCGTCGGCGGCGGTCACGTTGAACCCGGGCGACTGGCGGTTGAGCCGCGCGGCCGCGGCGTGCAGGTACGTGTCCGGAAACGACGTGTAGAGCGACTCGTTGGCCTTGCGGTGGTAGCGCGCGCACGTCTTGTCGGGCGTGAGCGTGTCGGCGCCGCGGTCGGCGGCCTGCGAGACCACGTACAGCGACGCGGACTCGTTCCAGTCGGGGCGCGCGAAAAAGCCCTCGGCGAACTTCTGGGCGGTCACAACGACGCGGTTGCTGTCGGCCGTGAACATGGCGGTCTCGCCGGCGACGAGGTGGCCGTAGCGCTCGCCGTAGGCCGTGCCGGCGCGGACGGCCTCCTTGGTGCCGGCGTACGGGCCCGTGGCCGTCTCGAGGCCAAAGTCGGCGATGGTCGAGAAGTACGTGTAGTTGTGGACGAACGCGAGCGGGCCGGCCGCGGGCACGGGCGCCCGCTTGAGCCGCTCGATCAGCGCGATCTCGGCGCGGCCGTGCGCGGACTTGGGGTAGCGCTCGCCGTGGCGCATGAGCTGCGTCAGCGCGCCCGCACACGACTTACCATGTGGACCTGGTCGACGTAGCAGCCGGCGGGCGGCTCCCACGGGATGCCGTAGCCGCGGTGGCGGACGTACGGCCCGTGGCCGCCGAGGTGGTGCAGGACGTTGAACGTGGTCTGGTCGTCCTGGGCGAACTGGCCGACGGCCTGGGCGCAGGCGCCGGCGGCGGCGAGCGCGACTGTCAGCGATCCGAGAAGCATGGCGAATGGGGGCTGTCCGGGCCGGGCCGAGGTCTTATAGCGGCTCGCGTGCGCCAACGCTCGGCAGCATCCGCGAGCACAAGGCGACGTTGAGTGCCTGATCCGTGGAAGGGGCGGCGCGATGCGCGCCGCACGTGCGAACAAGGCGCGGCTGGGAGCCCTTACCCGCAGCCCCGCACCAGCCGCGAACACGCCACAGCGCCTGACAGCTGTCAGGCCCAGCACGCCGGGCCGCCAAGCCAGGAATTCTCCGAAGCCGGCGCGGCACGCGGATCACCGCCTCCCCCGGAACCGCCGCCACATGGCGGGCCCGGATCAGGCTGCACGGCACTCGCCGCCGCACCCCGCGGCCACGCGACGCTTCCGGCCGAACAACGCTCGTTGTGCGCGCCCAAGTCCCAATCCAGCGAATCTGCGCAAATCCCGCTCGACGCTCGCCCACCCCGGCCACGCCCCGCTGCTTTCGCTGGGATCTGTCCCGGACCCGCAACGATCAGCAGCCGCCGACGCGCCCCGCGCCAGCAGAGTTTCCTTATAAGCCCGCGCGACTGAGCCGTAGACCGTAACTCACCTTTGTAATTTCAGGCTAAGCAATCAACATGGTCAGAGTGAATCGCGAAACCAACAGTCGCCAGCAGGAGGCGGAATTCGACAGCAAGATGCAGATCTACGCTGTGTTGACTGCGATCCAGCACGGCAAGCTGCCGAGCAACGAGCAGGTGGACGCTGCGCTGACGTCGGCGATCAAGTCCGAGACGCTCAATGGCACGAGCGCGAACGGCACCCAGCTCTCGCCCGACGGCCAGAAGTTCCTGGCGGACCTGCGCGACGTGATCGCGCGCGCGCGGTCGCTGGTGATGCGCAAGAACGAGGGCAACCTGTTCCAGGAGTTTTTGTGGCACTCGTCGCAGATTGGAGGCCAGGGCCAGGCGGGCCAGATGGCCCAGGGCCCGGCGGGCCAGATGACCCAGGGCCAGGCGGGCCCGATGGGCCAGGGCCAGATGCAGGGCACCGCCGTGGGCGGCGTCGCCGGCGGCGCCGCGGGCGGCGCGGCCGGCCAGCTCGGCACCGCCACGGGCACTGACGCCCGCGCCACCGGCCTCGACGCCCGCGCCACCGGCGGCGTCCGTGCGCCCAACGCCGACGTCCGTGCGCCCGGCACCGCCACCGGCCTCGACGCCCGCGCCTCCAGCGCCACCGCCGGCGCCCCGGGCCAGAATGTGGCGGGCTCCGGCTACAACGCGAGCACGCTCGACAACGCCCGCAACGCGGCCGGCGTCGCCGGCGTCCCGAGCAACCTCTCGGGCGCCGCGTCCAAGGCGTCGTCCGCGCTGCCCGGCGAGGCCGGCAAGGTCGGCGGCATGGCCTCCAAGGCCACGTCGGCGATCCCGTCCTCGATCGGCGATCTGCCCGGCAAGGCCACCGGCGCCGCCTCGCAGGCCGCCAGCCAGATCCCGGGTGTCGGCGGCCAGGCCGGCAAGGCCATTGGCGCAGCGTCGGTCGGCCTTGGTGCTCTGAAGGGCAGCAAGGGCCAGTCTGGCGAGGCCAACGGCCAGATGGGCGACAGCTACGGCCAGACGGAGACCGGCTACCAGGGCCAGACCGGCTACCAGGGCGAGAAGGGCTACCAGACCGAGACCGGCTACCAGACCGAGACCGGCTACCAGACCGAGACCGGCTACCAGACCGGCGCGGGCTACCAGGCCGATGCCACCAACGCCCCGTCCGGCTCGTACGTCCAGGGCAGCACCGCCACCGGCTCGACCGCCGGCACCGCCACCCCCGGAAACGCCACCGGCGTCCCCGGCTACGGCCCCTCCGGCACCAACGTCGGCGTCCCCGGCTCGTCCGTCGGCCGCTCGGCCGCCGGTGCGGGCGTCGGCGCCGGCACCGGCGCCGCCATGGGCTCCTCCATGGGCGCCTCCGGCCCCTCCGGCCCCTCCACCGGCCTCGTTTCTTCCTCGGCCCGCCAGGGCCTCGCCCCCCCGGCCGGCGCCAAGAACGAGACCCTCGACAACCTCCGCACGCTCGGCACGCTCATCATCTCGAACGGCCAGTTCCGCAAGCTCCTCTCGGACGCCGTCGTCATCTTGCGCGAGATCGCCGGCGACACGGCGTCCACGGCCGCCCAAAAGGTCCGGCCGTCGCAGGACCAGATCGACTCCGTCGACCGTCCGGCCGCCGACAACTCGTGGACCGAGACCAACGTCCACCGCGAGAACCTCCACGACAGCGTCAAGCACGCCCAGGACAAGGCGCGCTCCCGCAAGGAGACCGGCGAGGCCGAGATCAAGAACTACCTCGGCTCCAAGTTCGACAGCAACCGCCAGTCGCAGCTGATCGACCGGCTCAAGAAGACGCTCGTCGAGGTCCAGGACCACCCCGACTACGCCAAGGCCATGGACGGCCTGCTCGACCTCGTGCAGTCGTACGGCCGCCAGGCGCAGTCGTACGGCTCGACCCACGCGCAGTCGGCCAAGGCCGGCGTCGCCAGCGACCAGCACGCCCAGGCGGCCAAGGCGTCGCTGCGCAAGCTCATCGAGCGCTCGGCCAACAACACGTCGCTCGACGGCGTCCTCGGCGCGCTCGACTCGTTCTACCGCGACGCCCAGAAGGACGAGCACCTGTCGTCGTGGCTGACGGCCGCCGGCACCTTCCTCCGCCGCTGCGTCCGCGAGTCCGGCTTCGTGCTGACCGACCGCGCCAACAGCGAGTACGAGCAGCTCTACCGCGACGGCAACGAGATGCTCAGCACGCGCTACAAGGGCCACACCCAGCGGCTGTCCAAGGAGTGCTCCGTGCTCGGCGACGCGTTCAAGAACGACCCCGAGAGCAACGAGCTGGCCGCGTCCGTGCGCTCGCTCATCAACGACCTCGGCCACGACAGCAACGGCTCGTTCACGGTCAAGCGCACGCTCATGAAGGACTTCCTGAACGTCATGGTCCCGAGCCTGTTCAAGAACATCAACTGCGTGCCGGTGCCGCGCATCGAGTACTCGGACCCGCAGGTCGACTTTGTCGTCGAGAACCTCGTGATCCAGGGCGACAACCTGATGCCGAACCTGCTCGAGGTCCGCAACAACTCGCTGATGCGCTGGGGCCGCGTCAACTTCGCCAGCACGAGCTCGCACGCGTTCACGGTGGTGGCCAGCGGCGTCCAGACGGACCTCCGCGACATCTCGTACTACGTGCGCCGCAAGAAGGGCGTGCCCACGCTCAAGGACATTGGCGTGGCCGACATCCTGCTGGGCAACAACGGCCTGTCGGTGCGCCTGGACGTCACCAGCGTCGGCCGCGGCGACGAGTCGTTCCTGCGCGTGGACAACGTCGACGTCAAGATCGACAAGATGGACGTGCGCCTGCGGCAGTCGCGCCACAAGATGCTGTTTGCGTTCTTCCGGCCGCTGCTGATCTCGGTGCTGCGCCCGGCGATCCAGATTGCGCTGGAGAAGCAGATCCGCCAGATGGTGGGCAAGGCCGACGCGGCCGCGTACCGCGTGCAGCGCAACAAGACCATCACCCAGCGCACGCTGGCGCAGGACCCGGACGCGAAGGTGCCGGGCACGGCCCAGCTGTACATGGACGCCATCAAGGCCGAGCTGCAGGAGTCGCGCGAGCGCAAGTCCAAGAAGACCAAGAAGTCCGAGGGCAAGGTCAACGTGGCGGCGACGATGGAGGACTCGATGTTCAAGGACGTGGTGCTGCCGAAGAGCAACGCCGGCCGCGTGTCGCACTACCGCCAGCTGGCGACGCAGGGCGAGCGCTGGTCGTCGCCGATCTTCAACGTGGGCGGTGTGGCGGGCGGTGTGGCGGGCGGTGTGGCCGGCGGCATGGCCGGCTCGGCCGTGGGCCGCGGCCAGGTCCAGGGCCAGCAGCGCACGCCGTCGGGCCCGCAGCGCACGATGCAGGGCCAGACCGCGCGCCAGACCACGGGCGCGACCCCGCGCCCGGCCGCGCAGACTGCGCAGACCCCGTCCGTCCAGCCTACGCCCCAGAGCCGCCAGCCCAGCTCGGCGCTCAAGGGCGCTGCCGCCGGCGTTGCCGCCGGCGCCGTTGGCGGCGCCGTCCTGGGCCGCCGCGGCGAGCGCGACGTCAGCTCGCAGCCCTCGGCCGCCAAGCAGACGCCCTCGCAGTTCAAGAGCACCAAGAAGGGCGTTTCGCCAACTTCGGCAGTTTCGCCCAACTCGGGAGTTTCGCCCAACTCGGGAGTTTCGCAGAAACCGGTGACCTCCCTGCGCGAGACCCCCGCCAAGCGCGAGATGCGTCCGGCCGGTCCCCAGGGCACACAGGAGGTCCACAGCGAGAGCGTGGCGGCCGCGCAGATGGCCGGTCCCAAGGCGCACGAGATCACGGTTGCGCCCGGCATGGCCGCGCCCCAGCAGGCCGCGCCCGCTCCCCAGGCCGTCCGCCACGTCTCGGTCCACCCCAAGAGCTCGACCGCGGCTGCTGGCGCCGTCGGCGTTGGTGCTGGTGCCGGCGTTGCCGCCGCCGTCCGCGCCGGCGTCAACTCGGCCCAGACCAAGTCTCAGAAGCCGTCGGCCATGCCTGCCCCCGGACGCCACTCGGACGCGTCCAAGGCGCCGCTCCACCACTCGGCCTACGACGGCGACCGCATGCACTCGGGCTCGCCGTCGCTCGAGCAGCCGAAGCGCGCCGAGATGGAGACCGTGCCTGCAGTCGACCGCATGCTCGGACAGTCGGCCCGGCCGACCGCGAACCGCATGCCGTCCGACAAGGCGACCATGCCCAAGACATCGTCGCCCAAGCTGCAGACATCGTCGCCCAAGCTGCAGACGACGTCGCCCAAGCTGCAGACGCAGACCGGCCGCGACTCGCCCGTCCGCACGCCGACGCTCGAGAAGTCCTCGCCGCTGGCCTCGCCGGCCGTCGCCCGCGTCCCGTCCATGGGCAAGGCTTCGCCCAAGGCGTCGCCCAAGATGCAGCCGACCGTCGGCCGCACGCCGTCCATGGAAAAGCCGGCGCTGAACCGCGCGGCTTCCGGCAAGGCGTCGCCCAAGATCGCGCCGTCGCCGACCGTCCGTCAGCCGCTCGACCAGGAGCTTTCGGCCAAGCCCCAGTCTCACCAGCTCGCTGACGAGGTCCCCTCGGACCTGACTGGCCGCTCCAAGGCCACCGAGGGCTTTGCCACCGACAGCACCGGCCGCTACACCACGGCCAAGACCGCTGCCGTCGGCACCGCTGGCGGTGCCGCGGCCGGCGTCGCACTCGGTGCTGCCTCTGGCCGTCGCTCGCCGTACAACTCGGGCGCTTTTGACGGCCCGGAGACCACTGACGTCTACTCGCGCGACTCGGCCAGCTCTGTGCACGACTCGGGAGTCCAGAACGTGGGCCAGTCGTACGCGCACAGCCGCGGCGAGCTCGTCGACCGCACCAAGCTCGGCCGCGACACTGGCTACGACAGCTACGACCGATCTGCGACGTACGACGACTACAACTCGCGCGACACGTCCTACGACTCGTCCGCTCTCAACACGTCCAAGGAGAAGACCAACATCTACGCGGGCGCTGCGCCGTCGGGCCAGACCCCCGAGGTCTACGGCTCCAAGACGGCGGGCCAGACCCAGACCAAGGATCACGGTCTCGGTGCTCTGGGAACGGCCGCCGTGGGCGCTGGCGTCGGTGCCGGCGTCGGCGCCGGTGTCGGCATGACCGGCTCCAAGGACAAGTCTCGCGACGTTGCCTCGGACGAGCGCGACTACGTCTCGGCCACCAAGCAGGCCAAGGGCCAGACCAAGGCCACTGGTACTGTCCCCGGCAGCGAGACCCGCAATGTCGACTACGGCCAGTACATGCCGCCGGCGACCAGCAACTACGCCACGGGCTTCAAGCCTGCGGGCGTGTCGGCTGGCGTGGGCAGCACTGTCGGCGCGGGCGTGCTGGCGGACAAGGCTGAGACCAAGAACAGCAAGAAGGCGGCCAAGGCCAAGGCTAAGAAGGAGAAGAAGGAGAAGGCGCAGGCGGCCAAGACTGGGCCGGACGCGACCCAGGTCCAGGGTACCACCTACAGCCAGACCGGTGCGACCCAGGTCAACCAGACCGGCGCGACCTACGGCCAGACGGGTGCGACCCGGATGGGCCCGGCCGGTGCTACCCAGATGGGCCAGGCCGGTACTACCCAGATGGGCCAGGCCGGTACTACCCCGATGGGCCAGGCCGGTACTACCCAGATGGGCCAGGGTACCACCCTCGGCCAGGGTACCACCTACGACCAGGGTACCACCTACGGCCAGCAGTATGCCGGTGCCCAGAACGTGGGTGCCACCCAGTACTCGGGCGCCAGCTACGGCCAGCCCAAGACGGCCACTGCCGGCGACATGCCCAAGGCCACCCAGGACAAGTCGATGCGCAACGCGCTCTACGGCGCCGGCGCCGGCGGCGCCGTCGGTGCCGCCGCCAGCGGCCTCCGCACGTCCAGCGGCCGCTACGACAGCGACAGCGACCGCTACGACAGCGACACCGGCCGCTACGACAGCGACTCGGGCCGCATCGGCGACTACGACACCACTGGCGCCTACAGCTCGGCGGCCGGCTACTCCGGCACGCGCGCCTCGCGCTTCAGCGACTCGGACTACAGCGACGAGCGCGACTCGGACTACACGCAGTCGCGTACGGCCGCGTCCAAGGCCGCTGCCGGCAAGACCGGTGCTGGCACCGGCTCGCAGCCCTACGACCAGGCCAACTACGACGCCGAGTTCGACGGTCACGTCTACGGCGAGGCCGCGGACGAGCCGCCGATCGTGTCGTCCAAGATGGCCTCCGGCAGCGCCACCGGCGTTACCGGCGGCGTCCTCGGTGGCATCGCCGGCGCGCTTTCTGGAATCGGCCTCGGCAAGAAGGCGGCCAAGACCGAGTCGAACGAGCCCAACTACGGCAACGCGCTCGACGGCACGGACCGCAAGACCGGCTCCGGCTACGGTGCGTACGACACGCAGTCGCTCAACAGCTTTGACGACTACGCGGACGCGTACGAGGAGGACTCGTCTATGGACCGCTCGGGCTCGCGCTACACGGCGCACTCGGGCGACGCCGACCGCCTCTCGGGATCGGTCCCGCGCACGTACTCGGGCCGCAAGTCGAGCGAGCTCGACCCCAACGCGCGCGAGTTTGTCGTGCCTGACAACTACAAGCTGCCAGGCGCGTTCTCCGGCACGAACGTGTCGTCCAACAACTGAGTTCCTGACGACTGCGCGACCACTTGATGCTTAGCCGTATATAGTTGAATGCGTTTTCCCATTAGCAGCGCACGGGCCGCCGGCCAAACTCCCAGCGGCACAAGGTTCTACCGCTATCATCACGTGATGCAGATCTGCAGATCACAGCCAGTCACAGCTCACACGTCGGCGCCGACCGCCAACGCCGACCCGCGGGCGTACGCCGCGCGACGCCCACGCCGTAGTCAGCCGCAGCCACCCACGCCCCGCGTCCGCGCCCAATCCCGGACTTTGCGGCACGATCTCCGCTTAGTCATCGCCGCGTCCTCTGGCTATATATCCTCACTGCGACTCCCAACCATCAGCACTTTCCGCAATGCCTATTCCCAAGACCCAGTTCAGCAAGGGTGGCCCCCTGGTCACCAAGATCGGCTACGGTGCCATGGTACGTTCGCCCTCCGCGCCCACTGACTCCAGGGCATCTCGGCCTTCTACGGCACGACCCTCGAGTCGTCTGAGGCCCACAAGATCCTCGACCACCTCGTCGAAGTCGGCTGCACGTTCTGGGACACTGCCCGCATCTACGGCAACAACGAGGAGATCATTGGCGAGTGGCTCGCCAAGTCCGGCAAGCGCGACCAGATCTTTCTCTGCACCAAGTTCGGCATCAAGCCGACCGGCGTCGACGGCTCGCCCGAGTACGTCCACCAGTCGTGCGCCGAGTCGCTCGAGCGCCTGAAGACGGACCACATCGACCTGTTCTACCAGCACCGCATTGACCAGACCATCCCGATCGAGAAGACGGTGGCGGCCATGGCCGAGCTGGTCAAGGAGGGCAAGGTCAAGTACCTGGGTCTGTCCGAGTGTTCGGCGACGACGCTGCGCCGCGCCTACAAGGTGCACCCGATCACGGCCGTCCAGATCGAGTTCTCGCCGTTCTCGACCGACGCCGAGACCAACGGCCTGTTTGAGGCGTGCCGCGAGCTCGGCGTTGCCGTCGTCGCCTACTCGCCGCTCGGCCGCGGCTTCTTGACGGGCGCGTACAAATCGGTCGACGATCTGCCGGTCGACGACTGGCGCCGCACGAACCCGCGGTTCCAGGGCGAGAACTTCGCCAAGAACCTGGCCGTTGTCGACGCGATTGGCGCGATCGGCAAGACCAAGGGCTACACACCTGGCCAGCTCACGCTCGCGTGGATCATGAGCAAGGGCTTCGTGCCCATTCCCGGCACGACCAAGATCAACCGGCTGGACGAGAACCTCGGCGCAGCCTCGGTCGAGCTCACTGCCGACGAGATCAAGACCATCGACGAGGCCGTGGCCAAGGCTGAGATCTCCGGTAGCCGCTACGAGGACGCGCACTCGTCGATGCTCTACGCCGACACGCCCGAGCTTTAAATAGCCTCAACACAATCTATTTGACTGTCTATTTTACGCGTCGTGGATCTTGCCCAGCTCGATGCCGCCCGCAGAGACCGTCTCGATCTGCTCGTCGAACGCGCCCTTGGCGGTGACGCCCATCGGGCCTTCCGAGCGGAGGTCCTTGATGATCTTCTCCATGCGCTCGGCGTCCTCCTTGCCGTCGTTGCCGCCCCACAGACGGTCCATGTCCTCCATGGCGACGCCCTTGGTCTCGGGCAGGCACAGGAGAACCCAGGCGAACAGGATAGCCGTGAAGGCAAAGAAGAAGTAGAAGGTGCCGTAGCGGATGCCCGTGAGCATGTACGGCGTCACCAGGCCGATGACAAAGTTCGACAGCCAGTTGACGGCGATGGAGAGACCCATGGCGGTCGAGCGCACGCCCGGCGGGAAGATCTCGGACGGGTACACCCAGGCGATGCAGCCAATCGAGTAGGCAAAGTGCAGGACAAAGAACCACACGAACGCGGCCGCGGCCCAGCCGGCGGCAGCATGCTCAGCCCAGGTGTGCTCGTACACAGCGTAGAGCGTGGCGATGATCAGGTGGCAGCCGGCCATCGAGGCCGAACCGACGAGCAGCACCGACTTGCGGCCGAAGCCGTCCACGAGACCGACGGCCGGGATCGTAGCCAGGAAGTTGACGACGCCGACGACGCCGGTAGCCAGCAGCGAGATCGAGCTGCCGCTGAGGCCGATCGCCTTGAACATCTTGGGGGCGTAGTAGATGATAGCGTTGACACCAGTGAACTGCTGGAGAACCTGCAGCGCGCACGCAACAAACAGACGCTTGCGCAGGTGCTTCTGCGAGAACAGCTCCTTGATCTGGTTCCACTGCTTCTGGCCCGACGTACGCGCGTCGGGGAACTTGAGCGCGGTCGTGGCCTTGTCGAAAGCCGACGCAGCCTTGATCTGGAGCATCTCCTCCTGGATGAGCGGGTGGTCCGCGGGAAGACGGCGGAGCTTGATCAGGACCTCGAGCGCCTGCGTCTCGCGGCCGACGTTGACCAGCCATCTGGGCGAGTACGGCATGAACAGGAACGAGCCGATGATCATGACCACGGCGGGGACGACGCGCAGAGCAAGCGGCACACGCCACTGGATGGCGCCAGACGTGCCGTGCTGCATGCCGTAGTCGAGCCAGAACGACACCATGATGCCGAACGAGATGGCGAGCTGCTGGAGGGTGACGGCCGAGCCGCGGATCGACGGCGGCGCGATCTCGCCGATCCACATGGGAACGACCATGGAAAGCATGCCGAGCGAGATACCGCCAATGAAACGGCCGATGAACATCATAGCTGGCGGTCAGGCACGCTCACAAGAATGGACGCCGGACACGGGCAATTGGGGGCCGGGACGCGGGGTCCGCGCCGCACGCCGTGCGGCGCTCTGGGACAAGTGACCGCTGCACTAGCGCACCGCCACAGTACCGTCTGTGACCCGCAGTAGCGCGCGTGCACCGCCCGCGCCCCACCGCCCAATGCGGTGTGTCCGCCTCCCCACTTACCAGGGTTGACAGCCGCCGCCTGCAGGACAGCGCCGACGACCATAATAAGGTTGGCGATGCTCATGGAGTGACGACGCGAGATCTTGTCGGCCAGCGGGCCGTTGACGACAGAGCCGATAATGGCACCGAGCTGCATAACCGACACAACCCAGCCCTCGAGATCTCCGTCCGAGCCCAGACGGGGGAACTTCAGCTGCTACACAGGTCAGCAACCGTAGGCCGGCGCGCACTTACGAAGGCCTCCATAACGAGCACTCCCGAAATAACACCCTGGTCATAGCTTTACGTCAGCGCGGCAAACAATACCCCTCCTACCCAAAGAGGAAGCCTCCGAGCGCAGCGAACAGCGACAGCCAGAAAATGTTCGACGCCGCAAGCAGACCCTTGAATCCACCAGGCTGATCGGCCAGGTTGACCGCGGCCAGGTCCTCCGACGTAGTCAGAGACTCGGCCACGATGTCCTTGCTGGGTTTCTCTTCGTGGTTCTCCATTTTCGAAGGCCAGGTACACAACGACAGCTCAAAGCTTTCTTGTGGGCGCTTTTACAGAAAAAAGTGGCAGACGGCCTCCACAACTTTTTATATGGTCTACGGGCCCCGGTCGCGGCCGCTGCGTCTTACCAACGGACGCGGCTAGGCCTGCTTCCAAACTCTGGCCAGGATCTAAACTATGGCTAGCCAGCTGGCCTCGAGCCTGGCGCGGCCCAAGTGCCTGGAGCAGCACGCGGCCCCGGCTCCCGCTCGACCAACAGGAGCAAGCAAAACCAGTCCGCGCCAGGAACCTTACCGGATCCAGACCGTATTAGAAAGAACCTTGCAATCCCGGCCGCCCCAGAGCTTGTTCCTGTCGAATGAAATCGCGTGGCCAAACCCTAAAGCTGACAACCCTAGGAAACTAGCTCTTTAACTGGCACCCTAAACGCAGCCTGTGGCAAACCTGCCCCAACACAGAAGTCTTCTTGCGCGCTAGCAGGCCGGCGGCCGACGGAGGCCGGGGCAGACCGGGGCAGACCGGGGCAGCGCCGAGCCGGACCGGGGAGGGGCCGGGGGAACCCCGGGGGGATCGATCCTCCGGGGGGAACTAGAGTCTCCGCCCCGGAGAGGCTGCCAGCGCGGCCGGGGAACCATGGGGAAACCCTAGGGTTCCCCGGTTACCCCGCCGTGCGGCTCAGCACCCTCCAGGCCGACCGCGTCATCTGCCACGAACCCCGCAGATAACGACAACGTGCAGCCCATGCCCGGCTACCAGATAGCCAGTGCCGGGCCGAGCATGCTGCGGAGACTGCAGTGTGCAAGTAAAAAGGGAATGTCGTTTTATTCCGGACCACGCAAGCGGGCGACCGTCCAAGTATTTATAGATCCTCAATGGGCGGCCTCCGCCACCCCGCACCCGTATTAGGCTGGTCCGCCTGTCTATGCGTCGCGCTGTTCGATTAACCGATGCTTGCAAAGCCCCGCGTGATGCATGCACCCGCGCGGAAAAGCGCGAAACTCGTGCACCAATGCGGTTACATATCCGCTGCCCCCGCTTCACATGCCTACACCAGCCACAGGTACCCCCGGCATTTCGCCGAGTCCGAGTCTGGCCGCGGGGCATTGGCTGCCCGCGCTCCGTAGCCTTGCGGTCCGCCGCAGAACCGCAGCTCGCGGCTCCGTCGCTGGCCCGTCTCGTGCTAGCTGCTGCTGCTGCCGGCCGTCTGTCTCGGCGCTGGACGGCCCGGCCGTTTCGGCTTTCTTTCGGCCTAGCCCTAGCAGACCAGACCACAACCGAGGTTCTCAGCACCCACAGCCAGCCGCGGCGGCCCGTACAGAGAACATGCCGGTAACGTACGCTTGCATTCCCGAATTGGGCCGTAAATATTCCACAGCAGGCAAGGCGGCGGCCAGCTTCGGAGTTTCGGAACGTTTTTGTCCGTGGTAAAACGTCCGCGTCCATCTCCGATGGTACCCGGTGCCTGCAGCCACCGGACACCGCCGTAATTAGAAGATCTACGTCGGCTCCATGGTTGACCCGAAGGCCGGGCGCAGTCCGCCAGACCTGGCTCGTGTCTGTTCGCTACCACGTCTGCCCGGTACCCAACCCGTGGACCTGGGTCTGCGTGCGCGGCACGCATCGGCGCTGTTCGGAGCAAGTCCGGCACGAATTATGTAGTCGCCGGGCGACAGTACGCCGGACGGCTGACTGCGGCCCGGATGGCCGCGAGCCGCACATTGTGCGGCTGTAAGCGTGGTAGCGCGCTAACCTACATCAGTCAGGCACTTGCATAAGCACGTTCATAGATTCGGTACATAAGATGTCAACCCTACATTCTCAGATTTGTTCCATTCTGTCCCATCGGGTCCACGCCTCTAAGCAAGCGCGATCTTGAGCAACGTGAAGGAGTGCTTTGGGAAGGCAACCTTGCTGCCGTTGGCAAACGACACTGCCTCCTCAGTGACTGCGACCTCGTTCGGGCTCGCAAACGTGTTCGTCGCCCGAATGTTGTCGTGGTACAGCGTCCAGCGGTATGCACCGGCCGGGGCAACCGTGCCGTCGACCTTGATTGCCGTTGTAGCGTCGTCGGTCTCGGACCGGTTGACCACAGCCACGTACAACACGTCCTGACCGTTCTCGACCTTGGCCACGGCGGATACGTCCAGCAGCGTCAGGTTCGGCTCAACACCCTTCAGCCACTTGAGCGTCAGGTTGTTTCCGTCGGTCTCGCCGTGATACACCGGCGTCGAAACGTGGACGTTGAGTGAGTTACCGCGCATGTAGTTTGAAAACAGTCGGAACGGGAAGTACGTTGTCTGCAGAAACAGACCGTCCGGCGACGTCATGATCGGGGCAATCACGTTCACGCACTGCGCAATGTTGGCCATGCCCACCGACTCGGCCTGGCGCACAAACACGTTGCACCACGAGGCCACAGCTAGGGCGTCTGACAGATCGTACTGCTCCTCGGCGCCCTTGCTACCATCGGCGCGAACAGGGTCCCACACGTTCCACTCGTCGAAGCAGATCTTCATGGGCGCGTCCGGCGCGTTCTGTGTGATCTTGGCCAGATCAAACATGTTCTTGGCGATCTGGATGCCGCGCTCGGCTGCTGCCGGGCCGGTCACGTTCTTGTAGTAGTCCTGGTGACATGTGTAGAGGTGGATCGAGTGGTAGTCGACCGATTTGATGAGCTCGTTGGTCACGTAGCGGTCCCAGTCGTCAAAGCCAGTGCAGCCGCAGCCGATGAGCTTGACGGTCGGGTCCAGCAGCCGGATCGCCTTCGCCCACTGGAATGCCTGCTTGGAGTAGTCCTCTTTGGACATCTGGCCGACCTGCCACGGGCCATAAACCTCGTTGCCGAGACCCCAGTACTTCACGTTGTAGGGCTTTTCGCGGCCGTTTTTGCGACGTAGGTTGGCGTAGTACGTGTTGCGGTCCGAGTTACAGTACTCAATCCACGCCAGGGCCTCGTCGAGCGTGCCGGTGCCCATGTTCAGGCAGATGTAGGGCTCGACGTTCATGTACTCGCACCACTCCATGAACTCGTCCGTGCCAAACACGTTGCTCTCCTCGCCGAGCCAGGCCAGCTCGGGCCGTCGCGGCCGGTCCTCCTTGGGGCCGATGCCGTCGACCCAGTGGTACGAAGACACAAAGTTACCGCCCGGCCAGCGCACGACGGGCATGTCGAGATCCTTGAGCGCCTGGCACACGTCGAGCCGGAAACCCTTGTCGTTCGTGAGCTTGGCGTTGCCGTAGTCCACGATGCCGCCGTAAATGCATCGGCCCAGGTGCTCGAGAAAGCCCGAGTAGATCTTGGGGTCGACTGGCGCCAGCACCCTGGCCGGGTCGATCCGGATCTCGGACTCGTCGAACGAGGACACCTGCTTGATAGTCTGTGAACTGTTGGCCATGGCTGTTTGTTACAGACCAGAGAGCGGATGCCAGGTCTATATACGGCCTCCTCCCTAGCTCATCCGCGGCCCGGTGTAGCCGCCAACAGCGCTAGAGGTGCTCCCGACCCAATAACCGACCCCGGCTCCGCCCGCCTAGCCGCTCGCCGGCTCCCGTCCGCTGCCCGGCCGGCTTGGCTCGCGACTGCCTGATCCCGGCCCGACAGCCGCCGACACCAGAGCCGATGTCCGGGACCGCGCCGCTCGATGTCCATCTACCCCGCCGTCCGTCTCGGTGGTTCCTGCCTGCAGCTGACGAGCCCCGCCTCTCGATTTATTCAGCCTTTATTGGACCTGGCAGCTATGCTTGCATGGGAAAGACCCACCGGTCACTTACCAGATTCATCCCTCACTCTCGGAAAAGGCGGGGCTCTGCCCCAGACAGCAGCGCGGATATGTGTTCCTTGTCCTGACACGGCTGTGCAAGGGCTACCCACCAGAGAGCTAATGCAGGCGCCAGTCCCTTTGCGTCAGCTGCGGAGAACAATAAAGTTTATACCTGAGACATCTACTGCGCACACCGCACGGGACACGGCTGGCCACGCCAAAGCTAAGTTAAAGGGGTATAGGATATATGACATTAAACCTTGTTTCCCAGAATCAGTAACATGACGATTTCTTGGAATTGTCCCGCACTTGCCGATCCGCCCCCTCTCGCCCTCTGTGGGCACCTTCTCGAATTTGCGCGTGCCACCCTAAACAGAATCTAGGCTGCCGGAGGACGACCGGAGACTAGCGGAAGCTTCCGGCACTGCAAGGGCTCCGTTCAGCAGCTGTGACGGGCCGCTCCCGGGACACGACGAGCCAATTCTGGCTGTTTAATCAATATTCCCGAAACCTTCTCTGCAAGCCTAGGACCGGTGCGATGCCACCGTGCGGTGGCGGATCAGCAGGTGGGTGTCCGGCTGACCGGCGGCGTCGAAGAGACTGGCGATATTGCCGGCTACGTGCCTAAACCGGGGCGGGTTCGAACCGGGCCTACGTGAACACAGGCGCGCGCGTTGCAGAGCGTTCAGACATGCGGGTAGCGACCAGAAGACAGCACGCAAGTGACGTTTCCTGGGGAAGCGCTAACTCCCACGCCCGGGCCTGACTACTCCCCGGTCTACCCCACATTAGCCCAGGGCCTCGTTTATAAAGTACGACGCGGGTCCGGGTCTTGACAGCTTCACAATCCACACGGTCCTTGCACCTCAGCACTCAAGAGACAAGATGCTCAATCCGAAGGTGTATCAGTTTTTGGTGTCGTGTTTCGCGTCTGTCGGCTCGTTCACGTACGGCTACGATCTGGTAAGTGGTTGGGCGATCGCGCTGAACACTCGCTTACGTCCAGGGTATCATTGCTCAAGTAATTGCCTCCGAGAGCTTCGTCGACTACTTCAACAAACCTGACTCGGACAAGACTGGTCTCGTGGTCTCGCTCTTCACTGTCGGCGCTTTTGTGGGCGCGTTCATTGCCGGATACATGAGCGACTTTGCCGGTCGCCGTGCCACGATCGCCTACGCTACTGTTATCTTCATTTTTGGCGGTGCCATGCAGTGCGGCGCCCAGAACATCAGCTACCTGTTCGCTGGTCGATTCATTGGTGGCATGGGCGTCGGTCTCCTGACAATGATCATTCCCCTGTACCAGGCCGAGCTCGCGCACCCGTCTATCCGTGGAAGAGTCACGGCGCTGCAGCAGTTTTTCCTCGGCATCGGCGCACTGGTGGCTAGCTGGATCGGCTACGGTTGCTACATCAGCTTTGCTGACAACCGCCAGTGGCGTATTCCGCTGGGTATCCAGATGGCGCCTGCTGTCATCCTGGGCTCGCTCATTTTCTTCTTCCCCGAGTCGCCGCGCTGGCTGCTGGACAAGGACCGCCATGATCAGGCTCTGAAGACGATCGCTCGACTGTACGCAAACGGCGATGTCAACGACCCGCTCGTCAAGGTCGAGTTCGACGACATACAGGCGGCCATTCTTGACGACCGCCAGAACGGCAGCCACTCGTGGAGCGACCTGATCCGCGACCGATCGAACTTCCGCCGGCTGTTCCTGACGGTCGCGCTGCAGGGCAGTGTGCAGATGACGGGTGTGTCTGCGATCCAGTACTATTCTACCACGATCTTTTCGCAGATGGGCTTTTCGACATCGCGCACTCTACTGTTCCAGGCCATCAACTCGATCATTGCGCTTATCGCGCAGGGCTGCTGTATCGGCCTGATTGACATCACCGGCCGTCGCTGGCCGCTGATCCTCGGCAACATCTGCAACGGCATGACGTTCATCGTGTCTTGTATTCTCTTGGCCGTGTACCCGCCGTACAGCGGCGTCGTGCAACCGCGGAGCGCCCAGATCGGCTTCATTGCCGCGACGTGGATCTACAACTTCTCGTTCTCGGCGACGTGCGGTCCGCTGTCTTGGATTATTCCGGCTGAGGTATTCAACACGGCCACGCGGTCTAAGGGCGTTGCTCTGGCGACCATGACGTGCTTCGCCATGAACACCATGATCGGCCAGGTCACGGACCGCGCGATGAACACGGTGCACTACAAGTACTACTTTCTGTTTATCATCTGCAACTTCACCAACGCGCTCTTTTTCTGGGCGATCTTGCCCGAGACTGTGCGCACGCCTCTCGAGTCTATGAACAACCTGTTCGAGAACGCGCCGTGGTTTGTGCCGACGATGAACCGCCACGACTACCTTCAGGACTTCGAGGCCGAGGTCCGCGAGGAGGCCGAGAAGGAGAAGATGGCTCACCTGGAGGACAGTACCCAGGCGTGATTGTTTTGTATTTGAATGTACTTGGCCGCAGGCCGTTGCTCTTGCTGGTGATTGACGTCATTCGTAGTGCTGTTCGTGTAGTGCGTCCGTGTTTGCCCGACGCTCTAGGCAGCTGACAAATTTCCATTTGTGTACACGGATCCGACATCCCCGTGCAAGCCGAGTTCCCCGGCGCCGGCTGGCTCCAACACAGTGTCACGCATGCAAGGCTAAGACAAGCCGGGCGCATGGATATCTTCCGACGCCGTTCCAAACCTTAAGTGAGCATGTGCCCGTTTTGGGAATAGGCCCCTGCCCCCGCACGTCTAGCTGCCGACCAGCACGCTGGCGCGCGGTGGCGCGGGCGTGCGGCTGCCAGAGTCTCCACGCTCGGCAGTCGGCGCAAAGAAAGTCCGGTGACTTGCTCTGGCGGCTCTGTCTAGCCAGCGACGCCATACTGTCAGCCGTAAGGCTGTATTGCGCGAAATTGGAAGGTGGGTGTTTATCCGAGACAGCGCGCCCAGCTATCGGCCGACCGGCTTGCGCTTGCTGCAGCCAGTGGGAGGACTGGCGCTTGGCGCATAGCTGCTGTCGTCGTGCTGGTCGAGCCAGGTTTGGCGCAGCCACGTTTTTCACATGCGCGGGATGTCGCGAAAACACACCCCACGCGACCCCGCGCCCAAACATAGTCGGCCACCGACTGTGGCAATCGCGGGATGGTCCCCCATATCGAGCGAAATAGCCTCTATCTGGCCGGTCAGGCACATTCGATGCCCAGCCGATATAGCCTGCTTCCGGCGCCGGCAGCCGCCGGCTGGCGTCTTGTCCCGCGCGACCCCGCATCGTACCTAGACTGACGCCGCTACGCGAGAATCTGGGGAAATCTCCGTCGGCGCCAAGTCTGGTAACTGCAGCGCTGACGGCGCGCGTTCGCGAGCACACGCTCGATCTGTGTCAGCATGTGCTCTGCTGCACCGCATCTTCGAGCCCCGCAGACATGCGGAGACCGATGGGTTGCAAACAGCTAGCGGCCGGGACGTCAAAATACCCAGCTGCCTGGCCGGCCGAGCGTAACCTCCTCGAGTGAGCAGGTTGTCAGACCCCGTGGACGCTGCGGAGACATCGCCGCGACGATAAAAGGACCGCCCGGCCGTGGCAGACGGCAGGCAACATGATCTTCTCCAAGTCTACTCTCTTCTCTCTCGCTCTGGCCGCGGCCCGAGTCTCAGCGGCGGCCGTGCCCGTCGCGAGCCAGCTCTCCAGCGCAATCACCGACACCGCCAAGACGCTGTCGACGTCGTGGGGTGGTCTGCACTTCTCGACCCCGGCGTTTGTGACCGCGCTGTCCGTGGACTGGCCGTACCCCAACAGCGTGATCGGTTACGACGAGGACTGGGGCGGCATCCACGACCATGATCCGTCGATCGTCAAGTACAACGGATACTACTACGTGTTCTCGACCCACAATCTGGTCGCAATGGCTCGCGCCCCGTCCCTCTATGGTCCGTGGGAGCACCTGGGCTCGGTGCTGTCGACCGACTCCATCATTGATCTCGAGGGCCGCAACGACACCTGGGCCCCGGACGTCCACCAGGTCGGCGACACGTTCTACTGCTTCTACTCTGTGTCCACGTTTGGTAGCCAGTACTCTGCCATTGGCCTGGCTACTTCCAAGACGCTGCAGCCGGGATCGTGGACCGACCACGGAGCCGTGATCGAGTCCGGTGCCGACAAGGTGTGGCCGTACAACACCACGAACGCAATTGATCCCTCGCTGCTGGTAGAATTCGACAAGAAGGGGGCCGTGTCGGCTGCGTATCTGACCTATGGCTCCTTCTGGTCGGACATCTTCCAGATCGAGCTCAACAAGGATCTGACGGTGCCGGCCGACGCGGCTTCTAAGGCGAAGCATCTCTCGTTCGACCCCAACGGAACGAACCCTGAAGAGGGCGCGTACATCCACAAGGCGTCCAACGGCTGGTACTACCTCTTCGTGTCTCACGGAACGTGCTGCGGCTATTCGGACTCGCTGCCGGCGCCCGGTGTCGAGTACAAGGTCCTGGTCGGTCGCTCCAAGAGCGCGAGCGGCCCGTACCTCGACAAGAACGGCGTGGACATGGTCAAAGGCGGCGGCAGCGTGTTCCTGGGCTCGCACGGCCACGTCTACGGCCCCGGCGGTGAAGGCGTGCTCGTCGACGGGTCGAACGACATCTTTTACTACCACTACGTGGACACTCGCATCAGTCTGCTCGACGCCGACAAGCTGCTCGGGTGGAACATCATGAAGTACGACTCGTCTGGCTGGCCGTACCTCACTTAGTTGTATTTAGACTAAATCACACCAGCTCTGGCGTATCGATCAGACAGCCTGCCTCGAACTGCTCGGGATACCGCTCGCCAGCGACGTTCTTGTGCAGCTCGAGCGCGTCCAGGGCCGCGACCTCGGCGGGGGTCAGGTCCAGACTCGGGTTCTTGAGCTGGGCAAAGTTCTCGTCAAGCCGGTCGAGTTTGGTCGTGCCGGGGATTGGAATCACGCCCTTGGCGACGATCCAGGCGAGCACCAGCTGGCTGGTCGTGACACCTTTGGACTCGGCCAGAGCGTTGAGTTTCGCCAAAAGCGCCTCGTTCTTCTTGAGCGTTTCCTGCTGGAAAAACGGCAGCATTGGTCGGACGTCGTCGGCGGCGAACGCGGTCGCGCTGGACATTGTTCCGCTGAGCGCTCCGCGACTGAGCGGCGAGTAGCCGATCAGAGCCACGCCGAGCTCGCGGCACGCGGCCGCCAGGCCAACGGTCTCGGTGTACTGGACGTACGGCGAGTATTCGATCTGGACGGCCGCGATCGGGTGAACCTTGTACGCGCGGCGAAGGGTGGCCTCGGAGCACTCAGAGAGCCCGAGGTATTTGACCTTGCCGGCCTGGACGAGCTCGGCCATGGCCCCGACGGTTGTTTCGATCGGGACGTTTGGGTCGGTGCGGTGCTGGTAGTACAGATCGATGTGGTCCGTCTGCAGTCGGCGCAGCGAGCTCTCACAGGCCTCCTTGATGTAGGCCGGATCGCCGCGAATCTCGTACTCAGGCATCACGTCGTCGTTCAGGCGGTGGTACGCGAACTTGGTCGCCAAAAAGACCTCGCTGCGGCGGCCAGTTTTCGCAAACCACTCGCCGACACGGTCCTCGCTGCCGCCGTACAAGTCAGCGGTGTCCCAGAACGAGCAGCCGAGTTCGAGCGCGCGATTGAGCATGGCGTCGACATGCTCTTGCGGCGCCGGCTTGCCGTAGAACGCCGACAGGCCCTGGCGTCAGCGGTGCCGAGCAGCACGTACCATCAGGCCGAAGCCAATCTTGCTGACGGGCACGCCCGTGTTGCCTAGTGTTACCAAAGCCATTGCTGGGTCCTACAAGGCGCGGCCGCAGCCTTATAAGTGCGGATGGGTCGCAGACGCCCATCGGGGCCGCCGTTCAGCCGTACGTGTGCTAGAAGCGTCCAGATCTCCGCCGGCGCGGGAGAAATGGCCAGCGGCGACGGCGTGGAGGTGTAGCTCAGCCGTGCGGGCTTGGCGACAGCGCTTCGGCTGGGCGCCTGTCGGACATGTGTGCGCGAAACCACGTCCGCCCCGAGCGGCTATATATCCGCGGATGTGGGTGCGGGGATATGCAGGCACCGCGGAATTACGCGTCGCTTACGCGCGGGAGTGGTCCGTGCAGAGGAGAGATCACGTGTATTAGCTACTACGGACTTAGCGTTCGCCGCGGCACCGCGCGCCCGCGGCTACTCGAGCTCCGGAGTCTCGATCTGGAGCATACTCATGAACTCAGCCGGATACCGCTGGCCGAGGACGGACTTGTGAATTGTCTCGATCTCGGCAACTTCGGCCGGCGTCAGCTCGAGTGCCCCGTTCAGCCCTGCCAGGTTCTCTTCCAGCCGCGCGATCTTGGTCGTGCCCGGGATTGGAATCACGCCGCGCGACTGGATCCAGGCCAGCACCAGCTGTGCCTTGGTAACGCCCTTGGCGGCCGCCATGGCGCCGATCTTGTCGACCAGCACCAGGTTGGCTTCCAGGCTCTCGCCCTGGAACATCTCGATGCCCGGCCGGCCGTCGTCCTGGCTGAGCTCGCTGGTCGAGCGGAACCCGCCGGCGAGTAGCCCGCGGCCGAGCGGCGAGTACGCGACTATGGCGACGCCCAGCTCGCGGCACGCCGCCGCCAGTCCGCTGGTCTCGGCGCTCTGAATGAACGGCGAGTACTCGACCTGAACGGCCGTGATCGGGTGCACCTTGTGCGCGCGGCGCAGCGTAGACTCGGAGCACTCGGACAGGCCAAGATACTTGACCTTGCCTTCCTTGACGAGCTCGGCCATGGCCCCGACGGTGAGCTCGATCGGCACGTTCGGGTCGCTGCGGTGCTGGTAGTACAGATCGATGCGGTCCGTCTGCAGCCGGGCCAGAGACTTGGCACACGCGGCCTTGACGTACTCTGGCTCGCCGCGGAGCACGGCGGCGCCGGTGCTGAAGTCGAACGCGAACTTGGACGCCAAGAAAATCTCGTCGCGCCGGCCGGTTTTCGTGAACCACTCGCCAATGAGCTCCTCGTTGTCGCCGTACACGTCAGCCGTGTCCCAGAACGTGCAGCCGAGGTCTGCGGCCCGCGTCAGGACGGTCGCGGCCTGGTCCGCGGTAAAGCTAGTGCCGTACCAGGCCGAAAGGCCCATGGCGCCATATCCGATCTTGCTGACCAGCGGTCCGTTTCTCCCAAGAGGTGTCAGGTTTGCCATGCTTGCTACTCTGTGTGTCGACGGAAGCCGTGGCGGTCGCTGGAGATCGCTTTATAGATGTCCCTGCGACGTTCCAAGGTCTTCAGGTGGGCACAGGGCTGTATTTCCGCAGGCTTACAAATCGCAGCTACAGCATGGCAGCGCGCAGAGAGCGCATCGGGCGGAGACAGAGGATGGGAGCGCGACCCGGACGTTCTGTGCCACGGACTTTGAGCGGACATTGGTATGTCCGCGCGTACGCTGCGCCGCACGGGGTGCGGCGGCGGACGGTACGTGCACGTGGGCGGGGCTAGTGTAGTCCGTGCGGCTCACCGTGCGGCTCACCGTGCGGCTGATCGGACACTCAATCGGTGCGGCTCAGCGCCAATGTCTTTCTATCTACTTCTCGGGAGTGTCCACCAGCAGCGCCTCCATGTACCAGGGCGACGAGCGCTCGCCAATGACGGCCGTGTGGAACTCGTTCGCGTCAAACTCGGCGACCTCCTCCGGCGTCAGCGCCAGCGACGGGTTCTTGAACATGGCGTAGTTCTCGTCCACGCGCTCGACCTTGGTCGTGCCCGGGATCGGGACAACGCCGCGCGAAACCAGCCAGGCCAGCACAAGCTGGCTCTTGGTGACGCCCTTCTTCTTGGCCATGGCGTCCATGCGCTCGACGAGCGCCAGGTTGTGGGCCACGTTCTCGGCCTCGAACTGCGGCACAATGAACCGGGTGTCTTCCTTGCTCAGGTCTCCGAGCGTGGAGAAGCTGCCGGCAACAAAGCCCTGCTTCAGCGGCGAGTAGGCGACGATGCCGACGCCCAGCTCACGGCACGCGGCCGCCAGACCAATGGTCTCGGCGAACTGCACGAACGGCGAGTACTCGATCTGGATGGCCGTGATCGGATGCACCTTGTGCGCGCGACGCAGCGTGGCCTCGTTGCACTCGGACAGACCAATGTAGCGGATCTTGCCCTCCTTGACGAGCTCGGCCAGCGCAGCCACGGTCTCCTCGATCGGGGTCGAGGGGTCGGTGCGGTGCTGGTAGTACAGGTCGAGGTGGTCGGTCTTGAGCCGGGCCAGCGACTTGTCGCAGCACTGGCGGATGTACTCGCGGTCGCCACGGATGGCGCGGCCGTCGCCGCCAAAGTTGACACCGAACTTGGACGCCAGAAAGATCTCGTCACGGCGGCCGGTCTTCTCGAACCACTCGCCGATGACGTCCTCGTTGTTCATGTAGACGTCCGAGGTGTCCCAGAATGTGCAGCCGGCAGCGATGACGCGGCTGAGCACCTCACCGGCCGCGTCGGCCGAGAGGTTGGTGCCGTAGAAGGCCGAGAGGCCCTGGGGTCAGCGCACCCACGACGGTACGTACCATGGCTCCGTATCCAATCTTGCTGACCAGCGGGCCATTGGCACCCAGCTGGACCTTGTTGTCGTTGCTCATTGTTGTATATGCTCTGGCGGGCGCGGTCGATGGTTGCTGGGGGACTTCGGGACTCGGACAGTAGGGCAGCCGGTAGTCACGTGATGCGCCCGCGGACCTATGCGCCGGGCCTGCCGTCGGCGCACGCGGCGTACGCGAGCCCCTCGCTTGGCAGCCGACCCGCGGGTGGCCGGGCGACCCTAGCGCGGGTAAGTGCGGTTGTATGCACGGTGATGGATGAGGGATGTGGTTATGCGGGTCAGGCTGCTGCAGCTGACCCGCATTGACCCGCATAAATAGCCTACACGCGCAGGAGCGCGATTAACGTGCATGAGAGTGCATTGATGCGCATTGACGTGCATTGACGTGCATTGCCGCAGCCCGGCGTGCGCCAGCCGTCCGCCGCACCGCAGCTGCAGCCTCCAGCCGGGCCCGCGGCCGCGCGCTGCAGCGCGCCCGGCGTCTCCCACGCGCCGCCTCAGCCGTCCGCAGCCGGGCTGCCAATCTCGCCCGGCGGACCGCCCGCCGCGCCCGCGAACCGCAGCCCGCAGCGCCGCACGTGCACAGGCCACCCGTCAGATCCACCGCGGCGGTCGTCAGGCGGATCTGCGACGCGCACTCACGTGACACTGTCATCAGGCTGCCTCTTCGGGCCCGGTTCCAATTCAGACGCGCTCCGCCGCGCCGCCGCGCTCTCGCCGTTGCAAAGGCGGCCGCCCGGGTCGCAAGCGCTCGACGTATATTCGCCAGCGCGCGCCGCAGCTCTTGGCCCGCTTGCGTTTCGATCAACTTCACCCCAGACACAATGCTTCACGACCTGGTGAGCATCGCCCTGCGCGACCGGCTTCTCCAACAGGTGCGTATCGTAGGCCGCCCGGCTAACAGCAGCCCAGTAAATCAGTATCGTTACCGTCGGTCTGTCGGACGCCGCGCAGCTCGCCCAGCTCGCGCAGCTCGCCAGTCACGTTCTCCGATCTCGAGGTACGTCGCCGACGGCCCGGCTGACCCCAGACGCTGTACGCCGAAGAGCGCAGCTCGGTATGTAGACCGGCGCCGCAGCGCTGACGTACAGTTCCAGAGGCGCTTTGTGCGCGTGGCCGGCCATGACACGCTCGTGCGCAACCAGCGGCCGGTCAAGTGGCGCATCCAGAGCGCGGCCGCACGCAACGTGCGCAAAAACGTGCTGGTGACTGCGCGCGACATGCTGTTCGCGCCCCGCACCCGCCGCACGCCGCTCGGCGTGCGCGACCCGGGGCCCCACCGCGTCGAGAAGGACCGGCCGACCCGGATGGGCCGCCTGGTCAAGTACCTGAGCCGCTTCCGCCTGCGCCGGCGGCCGGCCCCGGCCGCGGCCTCCGCCCCGGCCGTCCCGTCCGTGCTCGAGCTCGCCGTGGACGCCGAGTCCGCACGCCGCGCGGCTAGCACCCGCAAGGACGCCAACCAGACGCTGTTCAAGTACTTCCGCGGCCTGCCAATCGACTCGGGCGAGGAGCAGAACGTGGCCCAGCAGTTTGCGCTGCCCATGTTCTCCACCGGGCTCAAGCCCCAGTGCCCGCCCCAGTGCGGCTGTCCGTCCCACAGCGGCTCGGACCGCGACGACGCCAGCTCCATCGTCTCCGGCACCAGCTATCTGCAGTACCTCGACTACGCCGGCCGCCAGGACGCCGAGACGGCCTCCATCGCGTCCACGTCGTCCGCCGCGTCCATCTCGAGCTTCGCCGAGCGGCTGGGCTTCATGATCCGCTCCGGCAAGGTCAACGAGCGCGAGCTGGTCCAGTACTTTCACGAGAACCCGATCTTCGACCAGAGCGAGCAGCATCTGGCCCAGTACTTCCCGATGCCGGTCTTCCGGTCCGACGCCGAGATCGGCATCCTGCCGCGCGACACGCCCGACCTCACGCGCACGTCGTCCGAGGCCACCGACGCCGTCGAGCTGCACTCGCCGGCGCCCATCTCGCTGGCCCACCAGTTCGACTTTGACGACTCAATCGCCAGTCTGTCGTCGTCCGACGTGTCCGACCCCAAGGACGCCCACGACTACTCGCTGACGTCGTCGGACCAGCAGCTGACGGCCGAGTCCACGTTCTCGGTCCACCGCGACGACCTCTCGCTCTCGGACGCCAAGCTGCCGACCGACTACTGCATCTGGGAGCCCGAGACGGTCTCGCCGCCGCCAGTGCCGGACATCGACCAGTACCTGTCCGGGCCGGTGATGGACAAGCTCTGTGCCAACATGCTCGAGGACGTCAAGAGCGAGATCCTCTTTGCGACCGAGCACGTGTACCCGCACCCGCCCGACGCCGGCGCCGGCGCCGGCGACGGGCCGTCGTTCAGCCGCGCGGTCTGCGACCGCTGCGGCGACGAGTCCGTCTATTTCGACACAGTCATCACCCGGCTGGGCATCCGGCTGCGCGCGGCTGCCCTCGAGACGCACAAGGACAAGACCATGACGCCGCTCGAGATCCACCTGCTGGCCAAGGTCGTGCGGTCGGAGGTGCAGCGCGAGATGATCCAGCACGTCGCCAACCAGCGCGCGCTGTCGATGTAACGCCGTCTGTCGGCATTTTGGATTCGTCTGTGTTATTCTGCATCTCTAGGCCCCTATAGTTACCTCGGCCGCCCCGGCTGGTCTGGCGCGGGCCGCGGGCCCGGCGCTCGGCTGGTTGATGATCAATTGTGACATTTATTAAGTATCTGTTGCACAAGTATTATAACCATTCAGCATATTGAAACGGATAGAAAGCAAATTTTAGGTTCTATACATGAGAATTTAACAAAACTAGCGGCCGTCATGAGGGAGTAGGGGAGCGTCCGGGTGGGGCGACACTTAGTCGACGTCCATGTCGTTCTCGGCGGTCGCGGCCTCGTCCTTGTCGACCTGCATGTCGTCGGCGCGGGTGTTGGCCTGGGCGGCCGCCAGGGCGGCGGCAGCGGCGGCCTCGCGGGCCTCCTTCTCGGCCTTGAGACGCGCGGCCTCCTCGTCGCGCTTCTTCTGCTCGGCCTCACGCTTGTCCTGCTCGGCCTTGAGGTAGCGGCCGCGGATGACGCCGCCGACGGCGTCCAGCTCCTCGTACTTGGCGATGTACTGCGCCTTGTTGGCGTCCTCGCCGTCCTCGTACAGCCAGTTCTCGGCGTCGTCGAGCATCGCGCGGAACTTGGTCTTCTCCTCGTCCGACGAGAACGCGGCGTACTTGTCCTCGATCTTGCCGCGCATGTCGTAGATGTACTCCTCGACCGCGTTGCGGCGGTCCTCGGTGTCGGCGACCAGCTTGTCGTCCTCGACCATCTGGTTCTCGCGCTCGATCAGCGCCAGCTTGGCCGACTGCTCGATCGACGTCGACGCGTGCACGATCGAGAGCGTGTCCTTCTTGACCCACTTCTTGACCTTCTTGGTCGGCACGTTCTTGGCGTCCTCGCCCTCCTTGGGCTCCTCGATGGGCTCCTCGACCGTGACCTCCTCGGCCGTGTACGCCGAGTCGACCGTGACCAGGCCCGAGTGGTCCATGCGCAGCCGGATCTTGACCGCGGGCTCCTCGCCCGACTCGGTCGGCTTCGCGCCCTTGACCGTCCATCTGCCGATCCACGGGTTGATCGCGCCCGGCAGCGCCGACGGGTCCGTGTAGCGCGCCTCCAGGTCGAAGTCCGTCGACCGGAACAGCGTGATGATCTTCGTGCTCGGCACCGGGTTGCTGCGCGGGAACACCTCGAGCTCCGACATGTCCTCGGCCACCGGCTCCCACGAGAACGTCACCGAGAACGGGTTCACGTCCTCGTACTTGTACGGGCGCACGCGCAGCGTGGGCGAGTGCGTGGCGCACACGAACGCGCAGCCCCGCGCAATCGCCTCGTCCTGGTTGAGCGTGAACGACAGCTGCTTGCCGAAGAACTCCTGGATCGTCGACTTGATGGCCGGCACACGCGTGCAGCCGCCGACCATCTCGATCGAGTCGATGTCGCTCTTGCTCAGCTTGGACTCCTTCAGCGCAGCCTCCAGCGGCACAATCAGGCGGTCCAGCAGCGGCTTGACCAGCTCCTCGAGCTCAGAGCGCGTCAGCATCGACGACACGTCGACGTCGTTCATCACCGACTCAATGTTGATCGGCGCCTGCGCGTTGGCCGACAGGATCTTCTTCATCTTCTCCACCGCGGTGACCACGCGGTTGTACGCCTTGCCGTTCTCGCGGATGTCGATCTTGTACTTCTCCTTGAACTGGTCCGCGAAGAACTCGGTCAGCGCGTAGTCGAACTCGCGGCCGCCGAAGTGGCTGTCGAACGCGGTGGCCAGCACCTTGAGCTCGCCGTGCTTGAAAGAGCCAATCAGCACCGTCAGCGACGAGTGGCCAATGTCCACAAACACCACGTTCTTCGACGCACCGTCGGGGAACTGGCGCAGCACACCGTAGCCGACCGCCGCCGCCGTGGTCTCGTTGACCAATCTCAGCGGATTCAGCCCGGCGATCTGGGCAGCATCGATCATCGCGCGACGCTGCACGTCCGTGTACCACGTCGGCACCGCCAGCACAACGTCCGAGACCGGCAGCTTGATTTCGTTGGCCGTGATCGTCTTGATCTTGCCCAGGAACGACGCGACAACCTGCGTGGCAGTAAACTTGGTGGTCTCGCCGAGGAAGTTCACCTCGACACCAGCCTGGCCGTCAACGTCGACAACCTTGCTGGCCAGGAACTTCTGCTCGTGAGCGATCTCGGGGTCGTTGAATGACCGGCCGAGCAGGCGCTTGATCGAGCCAATTGTGTTTTTCAGGTTCGTGATCTCCTGTGTCTTGGCGGCCTCGCCGATGAAACGGTTCTGGCGACCGTACGCGACCAGCGTCGGCGTCGACCGGTTCGACACCTCGTTGACGATCACATCGATACCACGGTTCCGCGCAACCTGTGTCTTGTTAGCCCTGTTCCCTCCACACGCGCTTGACGCCAGCTTTGATCTCTGCCGGACGACGCCGCTAGCCCACGATCGCACCTGCCTACGCAATCGCCTGCAGCCACGCGGCTACCACGGGCGCACTGCTTGCTGTGCCATCAGAACTAGCGACTGCCAGTCCATCCGAGTTGCGCCGACCAGAAAATTTTCACCTACCCCAATAACTGTGTTGGCGTTGCCAATATCGACTCCGACAATTCCACTCATTGTGATGTGTTTGATTGAATAAGACTCTGTGATCCGATAGAGACTATATTAACAATTTTATGCCAACAGATGTCAACAATTGAGATATGGATGTCCTTTAAGTAGCGGCGTTGTATGGCCTTTTTATCATATATTGAACATCAGTTTTTTATCGATCCAGCAATTGCTACTAGGCCGCACATGGCAGCCCGTGCCACAAACGTATAACTTTTTCTTGTTTTCGGCCATATTCGCGGCGCCGTCGTGCGTATAAAACTGCATTCATGCAGCGGTGGCGCATTTATACTCAAAGTGACAAACGTGGCCGATCCTCGAATATACGCGAACCTTCTATATCGTTCCATCTTGGCCGGAAAATTTTCAGTTAGGTGTCCTCCGGTCACGTGTCGGAAGCGCGTGCGGCGCGCGCCAGTGTGGCGCATGAGGCGGTGCCGGGCGGTGTATGACGTAGCGCGCAACGGCCGTGCGGCCTGTGCGGCTTGTGCGGCTCGTGCGGCTCCCCCATCTCTCGTCCCGGCGGTACCGGCCCACCTTCCCCGCAATTGTCGGCAACCGTCTGCATTGGTGTGCAGCACCCGCACCCTCGGTGTCCAGCCGAACCGATGCGGACGCCCCCCGCCCCCGCTTTCTACGTTCGCAACCGCGCGCATTGTTGTTCTTGTTCCTGTACTGGCTCAGCGAGTAGAATTAGATCCTGTATATACATTCAGCCAGCTTCAGGCCTATTTCTTTTTGTTCTTCTTGCTTGCCACAACCTTGAAGCCAGTCTTGCTCAGATCGACAGGCTGGACCGCGGGCTTGGCCGGCGTCTTGTTGACACCGACCTTACCAACCTCGCTCCACGCTGACGCTGACGGCGTCACGATAGCCGGCGACGAAGCCGCCTTCTCTTGTGCCTCGACGACCTTCCGGCGCTTGACAAACTCCTCAGCAAACCGCCGGCCGTCCATTGTAGCCGAGTTTGCATAAATAATGTCGGCTATGATCTCCAGAGTCTCGGATATGGGCGTCAGAGGCAGAAGCAGGAGCATCTGCAGAAGCTCCTCCTGGTTCACACCAGAGTTGACGCCCTTGAGCATGGAGCGGCACCACTTAAGGTACTCATCGCTCGAGAAAGAAGGCTTGAGGATACCGTTCGCCCCCTTCGGCGCTGGCTGTGTGACGACCTTGGGTTTGGCCACGACCGGTGCAGGAACCGGCGCCGCCGTCTTCTTGGCTCCAACAACCGTCCATGCGTCGCCAACTGTGGGCGACTGGCTCGGTACTGGCGCCGCGGCCTTGACGGGCCGCACGGCCGGTCGAGCGGCGCTAGTGACATTGGCGTAGCCACGGATACCCGCAGCCAGGAACGACGGCGATGCAATTGATCCGGTGCCGATGGTCTGGGCCGCAGCCGCAGCCTTGGCTTTCTTGGCCTCCTCCTCGCGCTGGATGTCTTGCACAGACAGCTTCTTGACGGTCGTGGTGGTCGCGGCCGCCAGCGTGATCGGGCTCTCGCCAGCGCCAGGCTTAGCCCACGTAGCAGTCCGGGGAAGTCCGACTGTGGCCGCTGACTGCTTAGCCGCCAGCGCAGCAGCCGCCTCACGCTGCAGACGCTGCTGCTGGGCGCGCTCCTGTTGCTGTTGCTTGTCGCGCAGCGCCTTGGCCTTGGCCTCGCGCTCCTCAATCTCCTTGAGCGAGATCGGCTTTGTGGCTTTGACCTCCGCCCATGGAGCCACCGGCGCGGTCTCCCGTGGGGCATCCTCTTCAGTGGCAGCCGCGGCGGCCGCAGCAGCAGCTGCAGCCTCCTTGTTGGTCGTCAGAGTCACAGTGTTGGAGCGAGACGCAGGAAATGGCTGCGCTTTGACCTTCTTCTCGGCCTCGTCCTCGAGAGCCTTCTTGGCGGCAGCGGCCTCAGCCTCGGCCGCCGCCTTCCTTTTCTCGGCCTTACTGATCTTGCCGGTCGGTTTGGCATTCTCGCTTTTCTCTGGCGCGCGCTCAGCCTCCTTCACAGCAAGCAGCTCTTGCTCGCCCTTCAACACTTGTTCCTCCAGTAGCGGCCATGCCTCCGACGGCACCGACGACTTCTCAGGCGCCGGAACACTGCCCCACACCGAAGGCTGCGGCTCAGCAGGCTTCGGTACGGGCTTGCTAGACGTCTTGGCACTGATGATAGCGGGGTCAACAAACTCCCGAGCAGTCGGCGCCGCGCGTGGCTCCTCTGCCAGAGTCGTTGCAGCTTGTTCCAGGGTCGGCGCGGCCGTGGGCGCGGTCGTGTTCCCAGCCCCGGTCGCAAGCTCAACAGTGTCTTTGGGCGTCTCCGGCACAGGTTCGTGTATCTCATTCAAGGCCATACCATCCATCTTCTGTTGCATACCCGCTGTCATGAACTCCAATTCAGCGTCTAATTTCTCGAGCTGCATGTCTTTCAGTGACGTCTGCATGTGATGCGACGGAATAGGCAGGCCGGGCGGCAGCTGCGGCAGAGGCACCAGGAACGGCTCCTCGATGGTACCGACCCGGCCCACAAAGTCTTTCAGTGTAATAAACGATTGCTCTTCGGCACGGCGAAGAAGCAGCTCGGGCGTAAAATAATTGTTGATATACCATTCTTGCATCATCCCAGCATTGAATGGTCCTTGCTCATTGCCAGAGTAGTCCTTATAGTACCAGAAAATGTTGGCGGGCATCTGCATGATTGGCTTGGCAAGGACATTGAAGTTCTGCATCATTGGGCTTGAGCCCATAACAGGGTCCATCACAGGCTGTTTGTTCACCAGAGGAGATCGATACGAGCCGTCGAGCCCGGGCATTGGTCCAAAGAGATCTATTCCGGGTTGTTGTGAGCGCTCGCGCATGACCTGTTGCTGGTGCAATGCATGCGTAGGCGAGTTAGCCGCAGCGAAGAGCTGGGGAAGAAACGGGGACGACGCTGTAGGCGACATAAAATCGACAGGCAGACCCGTGGACGACAGAGGGCCGTTGCCAAACGGGCCCCATGGCGCACTGGTTGTCGAAGCCGATGTACCGTTACTGAGAGGGCCAGCACTCGAAAAGCCAAGTGAAAGCATCGGGTCAGGAAACGACAACGTATTGATATTGGGCAGGTCGAACCCACTCAATCCCGACGGTTGCGACGACATGAACGATGACGAAGGCTGCTGAGGAGACTGATCCAGAAACGACGGCAACTGTAGAGGGTGGTCTTGGTCTCCGGCGTGTCCGTCTCGAGACTCACTCTTGTCAGTCGCAGACTGTGGCTCCTAGAAATTGGTCAGTACAATTTCGCGGCAAGCGGTAGTAGTGCTTACATCCGGCTCGATCTTCTGCGCGGCCTTGTCCAGTTCCGGCGGTAGCAGCACCTTCGAGTAGTACTTCGGTCTCTCCTTATGGCTCTTCCCGTCCGGACCGTCCTCGATTTGGATATTGTTTTTGCCCTTCGGACGTGTGAGGATGCACGGAAACGACGCTGGTGGGGACGGTGGCAGCTTGCCTGTAGCCTCCATCAGATGCCAGACTTGCAAGAGCTCATCTTTCGAATATTTCCTGCCATTGCGATTTCGAGGGATCTCCGGTGGTGGCGTATGAGTCGTGTGAAGCGAAGATACCGGCCCAGAGGCTCCATCTGTGCCCATCATCGACCTTCCCGGAGACGGATGGTCTCCACCATTGTTCAGTCCGTGGCTGTGGTCATGAAGTCTCGACTTGGCCAGCGGGTGAGGCCCGGTGTGAACTGCTGGCGCGTGGCCTTGCGACACTGCCGACCATGAAAACTTGGGTTTCGCCGGCGGACCGGCAGCCGCGGCAGCCGCGGCCTGATTTGCAGCGGCGGCAGCAGCCGGTCCAGTCCGTGACGGTTTCGACCGCATCCTATAACGTTAGCCCCTGTCTGACGCAACATGCGGCTCTATCGTCCACACGTATCCGGTACCCCCCCAGACATCGCGCAGGCGGCAGAACACTGATTGCACCTGTGGCAATTCGTTTGCCTGTGCGTGCCGTGACTGCAGAGTACCGCAACGGTGTCGTGTGCGCACAACGGTCGACCACAGATCAGTCCAGCGGATCATGCAAACAACGACTGCACTCAGTAACTCACCATTCAGGACCGAACGCTAATGATGGTGAATGAGACATGCTGTTCGATTGACTGCTCTATTTATAATGAGATGGCTCTGTATCTGAAAAACAATGATCCAAAAACGACGGAGTTGCGGTCTTGCACGAAGTAAAACGTGAAAATCTGTATTGTAGTCCTGAAAAAATCAATCGTGATACTTAGTTTTGTTGGTGTTTAGGTGTAAGGAAAAAAAAACGAAAACGTTCACAAGAAAGAGTGTGCATGTGCCTAACCTAGGCGAGCTATATACTAACGTGTTTTGGCTACACTACTTATACACTAGACTTATATTTTCGCCATTGAGTCTCTATATAGTAATATTGCTGTCTCTGCGACATTGGTACAGCAATTTAGGAATGTAACTAACTATATGAGGATTGACTATATAGACTATAGAGCATACCGGCGTCTTAGTCGCGTCTATGACGAAGCCCAATGAAAATGGTTCTATAGTGTAGTCGGTTATCACAGCGGATTCTGATAGTATTGGATTTTCCGCTAACCCCGGTTCGAATCCGGGTAGGACCTTCTTTTTTTTGTCGATGCCCATCGGGCTATGTTTTTGTGTGCACTGCGGAGTTCGAGTCAGCCGTGGCCGTCTATAACCGCAACGACTTCGACCGGCAGAAATGCCGAGGAATAGCCTCTTGCGCCACACCCTCCTCAACGCAAATTGTAGATTCTTGATGCTTGCACCGCCTCATTGTGAGCCCCACAAAGCAACCTTATCGTGAATTAGTCTCCGATTTCTCCCTATACTCGGTTATCGACGTATACAATGGATTGTGTGCGAACGTGCCGCCGTTAACCGCCTATCCAGCAACACCTGGCGTTGATATATATTCAGACAGCTCGTCCTGAGGTCTCTTTCGTCTTCACGCGCAATACTTTCAGGCCCTTTTCTTCATCGTATTAGTGTCAGCATGTGGAACGACGGCTCACCAGGAACCACTATCTACGGACTTAGTTGAGAAACAAGCGAACGGTTCGATCCCGATAGCACGAAGCAGCGAGGACTGGCCAATGGCGCGCGACCTTAGCGATAGGACGGTTCGGCAAGACCGTGACTACACCACAGACCAAGCAAAGGGACCAGCGTCTTCGTGGGCCAACTAAACTAACCAGCTGCCCAACAGCCGCGCTTTGACACGAAGCTCATGCGAATGGTGCCAGAAGCTGTGCGCATTTATGTCAGAGAGCGCTTGCACATTTATGCACAAAACCCCACTTTTGCAGTACTGCGAATATTTCAGACTGCATGACTATGCATCGGATTTCCCCGACATATGTATAAAGCCGCGTCGCACTTAAAGCGCCTATATCGGCGCTCTGCAAGCGGGCGGGTGAGTAATGGCAAAAGGCACCAACTCTGTTCTGCTCTGGTACTATTCCCGATTTGTCGTTGTTATACCTGCACTCTTGTTATACGATACGATACCTAACAAATTAACCTAAAGTGACTCTTAGCCCAGGTCACGTTCTGCAAGCTCTAGTTTATACCCCACGTCCGAGACCGTAGACTTGAAGCGCCAGAATTTGCTTATAAAAAGCCGAAAATTTTTCTTTTGAACACTATAGACATTGTTTCAAGAGATTACCGTCAGCTTTAGACACAAGACACAATGCCTGAACTTGCAGAGAAGATGGAACGAGACTCTGGTAAGTCGCAAAATTTTCTTGGCGGCTGCGCGCCGCTATCTGTGTTTCCTTCTAATAGATGGACGGAGCTGACCAAACAGAAAGCACTCCCGAGTCGGGAAGCTCGTTCGTCCAACAGGACGTCGAGAAGTCGACTGCATTCATGACCACTGAGCAGGTCACACATGCGATTGAAAGCCTGGCTGTTGAGATGGGCATCAACCAGAAGAAGCTTATGCGCAAGATTGACATGCGCCTTGTGCCGACGCTGTGCGTTCTGTACCTGTGGGCCTTCTTGGACCGTGTGAACATGTCGAACGCTAATTCTTTCGGCCTGTCGACGGACCTGAAGCTCGTTGGTAACCAGTACAACACTGCTTTGACGATGTTCTTCGTGCCATATATCGTCTGCGAGATTCCGTCCAACATGCTCATGAAGCGCTTCAAACCCCATGTGTGGCTGTCATTATGTATGTTCCTCTTTGGCCTGGTCACTGCTATGCAGGGCCTTGTCCAGAACTACAGCGGTCTGCTTGCCACCCGTTTCTTCCTGGGTGTTGCTGAGGCTGGCATGTTCCCCGGCTGCTTCTATCTGCTGGCCATGTGGTACCGCCGTGTTGAGTCACAGGTGCGCTACTCGTTCTTTTTCGCTTCGACCTCGCTCGCGGGTGCCTTCGCTGGTCTGCTGGCTTCGGCCATCGGCAAGATGCAGGGCATGCGTGGATACAACGGATGGCGGTGGATTTTCATTCTCGAGGGCGTCGCTACTGCCGTCCTCGGTCTGATTTTCTTCTTCTGCATTGCGGATTTCCCAGAGGAGGCCAAGTTCCTGGACGACAATGAGCGCAAGTTCGTCAAGATCAAGCTCGAGATGGACGTCGGCAAGTCGCAGCGCAGCACTACTGGCTCGTTCAAGACTGTGTTGAGTGCGTTTAAGGACCCGAAGATTTTCCTGGCTGGCTTCATGTACTTCGGTCTTATTATCCCGTCCTACGGCTACGCCTACTTCGCCACGAACATCATTCACAACTTCGGCTACAGCTCTATCAAGACGCAGCTCTACTCGGTGCCGCCGTGGGCCGCCTCATTCTTCATTTCGTTGATTGTTGCCTGGTTCTCGGACCGCATGAGACACCGTTATGCATTTGTCGTGCTGATGGCAGTCATCGGCCTGATTGGCGAGGCCATCCTGCTCACAGTCCAGGACAGAACGTCGGTGCGCTATGGTGCGCTTTTCATGGTTACGGGAGGCATGTACTCGGCGATGCCGATCATTGTGTGTTGGACGACGACCAACCTGTGTGGTCACATTAAGCGTGCAACTGGCACTGGCTGGCAGGTTGGCTTTGGCAACGTTGGTGGTATCATTGCTACGTTTGCTTTCCTGGCCAAGGACGCCCCTAAGTACACTGTCGGAGCTGCTCTTGGAATTGCATTCCCCGCCTTCAGCATTATCGCCTCGACAATCTACGTCTTGCTGTTGGCTCGTGACAACCGCCGCAAGGACAAGGGCATTGGCTTGGAGAAGTGGGATGCCATGACTGATAATGAGCGTCTCGACAATCTGGAGATGTCGCCATCGTACAGATTCCAGTACTAGTACGCGCATTTGGGGTTTTCGGGTTCATTTTTAGTCTTGTGTCATATGTCTGTTCGTAAAAGTTCTGATAGTAATTAATTTCTTTGCCATATAAACCTGACAGCTAGTTGTCACTCTAATTTCGATGTGCTATCGATACTCTGGACCTTTACATCTGTAGTCGTACGTTCAATAGGGTTCTACTAGCCCACCGATTGGCTTTCGATTGGCTTGATAGTAACGGAAATTGAACCGGTCGGCAGCAGATGCCCATTAGTACGATCTACGGATCGCGGCAACTTGTGATCAAGGTTCCATATGGGCTCGGCATGAACAGGTGGGGATGGGCGGGGGTCAGCTGTCAGAGCCTCGAGGATGGCAGTTAACGTGCGGGCACGAGGCAATTGAAGGCTGCCGTTCGACCGGCGTTGTTTGCTGGGACCGAGCCCGAGCTCGGCCCCGGCCGGATCCAGCCGTCAGCAGGTGTGGTGGCGGTCGCGGACTACCGCACACCGACGGCTGCTAAAACCGGAGACTCTGCCGCTTAGAATGGACGCGCCGGTATCGGCGTCCCACTCCATTGGACGCTGTGGCTGTATACGGCTAGTGGATGCATGTTTCTGCCACCGCTGAGGCGCGCCCCAGTCGCGAGTGCTACTTAGGGTTCTAGGGTTTGTACCAAGCTGCCTCGTTCAAACACGGTCGCGGGGCCGGGGGTGTCCACAAACAAGCAGACACGCCAGCCCAGTGGTCCGATTCAGCCGCGGTGGCTTGCCAGTCGGGAGGTTTCCCGAGCTCGCCGGGCGTACGCGTAGCTACCCCGCTCCGACCACGCGCCGTCCGCTGAGACCGTGCGCTCGATAGAACATGCGAGTGAGCGCGAAACGCCGTGCGCACGCACTTGGCCGTGCAGTAGACCTGTAGTCTACCATCGTACATCGCCGGCGCTTGCGGCAGCAGCCGGCTGAGCCGCCACAGCTGAGCCAGGGTTGGCCACTCGGTGGCCATGACATAATAGTCGCAAGATGAGTCAGTCCGCAAGGAACGGACTGGTAGGCAAGCACGCAGCCAACACGCTGCCAGACCCACCAGATACGGGCAGACCGGTGACTCTTTCCGGATCACACACGCCCGTCGGATCCAGCCGACTACGAGAAGAGGTCCACAAATCACACCACCAGCGAGATCAAAGCATCGTATCAGATAGGAGCGAAAGATATATGTTTTATTCAACACGATAGTTTCAGTTGAACTATGCAAATTTAATTGGGTCATCATTGAAGCTTGATCTCGCTGCTGGCGCACTCTGCAACCTGCCCGGCCGGCAGCGTAATCCGCAGGCTCCGGCCCACCTCGAACGCTGCGCGGTGCAAACGAGAAAAAAAAAATTCGCGCCAGCCGCGAATTTATGCACTGCATGTAGCCCTAGCCCTGTCGTGCCCTAATGTTCGCGGGCGCTGAGCCCTCCCGAGCTGTGGTGCACTGCCACCACTGCCTCACTGCGCCACCCGCCACACACCGCCGCCGGCCAAATTTTTTTGGCTTTCGGCAGCTGTAATCAGAGCTCAGATTACTGGACAGATCTTCTCGAACGGGCCCACGTCGAATAGACAGATACAGGTACGTCGGCAGCGCACAGAGTCGCCCACAGCCGGTCCGAGCAGGCGAGGGCAATTGGCTGCGCCGGTCCACGTCTGCGGCCGCGGCCGCTGGCGCCCTCGGGCGACGGAGACACCTGCCAGACGCTGACCGGCAGAGCAATGGCGACCACGGTGCGTGCTACGAAGCTCGTCAGAGACACCAACGAGACCAAGATCAAGCTGGCGCTGTCGCTGGACGGCGGCGATGTGTCGCTGGACGCCGAGGCCGGCGAGTCGGGCCACGCCAACCAGAACACGGGCGGCCAGTCGATCGCGGTCAGCTCGGGCATCGGTTTCTTCGACCACATGATCCACGCGCTGGCTAAGCACGCCGGGTGGAGTCTGCACCTGGTGTGCAACGGCGACCTGCACAGTACGTACGGGCGTGGCGAGCCGCACGGCGTGCGGCTCGACCCTGCGGCGCGGCTCCACTGACCCCCAGTCGACGACCACCACACCGCCGAGGACTGCGCGATCGCGCTCGGCGTCGCGTTCAAGGAGGCTCTGGGCCCCATCCGCGGCTACAAGCGCTTTGGCTACGCCTACGCGCCCCTGGACGAGGTACGTAACAGCGCGACGCCGCTGACCGCAGGCCCTGTCGCGCGCCGTCGTCGACCTGTCCAACCGTCCGTACGCCGTCGTGGACCTCGGCCTGCGCCGGGAGAAGATTGGCGATCTCTCGACCGAGATGCTGCCGCACTGCCTCAAGTCTTTCGCCCAGGGTGCTGGCATCACCATGCACGTGGACGTCATCCGCGGCGACAACGACCACCACCGCGCCGAGAGCGCGTTCAAGGCGCTGGCGGTGGCCATCCGCGAGGCCACCACGCGCACCGGCAAGGACGACGTGCCCAGCACCAAGGGCGTGTTGTAGACGTTAGATCGCTGTAATATATCCTGCCCTCGATGTAGCGCTGGTCCCTGACCCCTCGCCTCCGCGTACGTCCCGACTGCGCTCTGTCGTGGCTCTAGTCGTGGCTCTAGTCGTGGCCAAGACCGGTGATCATCAAAGCCGTCTTAAGTCCGTTTAGGGCAGTTGCCGGCAGACAGCATATAAGGGTTGGCCCACCCACACCACTCGAATTCTTCCGTGTCAGAACAAACTCTCGCTAGCCTTTGTTCGCCTCTGCAAAAGCCCCTAGCGCCAAACAGTTCGGTTCGCTCTTGGTCGACTAATTCCGTAGAATGTCTCTTCCCTGCGACAAGTGTATCAAAGGCACGATCCACAAGGGCCAGCCCGTGGGCACGGAGACGCCTACGTTCGGCTTGGAGACGTATGTGACGTCCGCGGACGCGCCCAAGGGCACGGTCGTGATGCTCGCCGATATCTTCGGCTGGAAGATGGCCAACTCGCGGCTGCTGGCGGACGCCTACGCCAAGGAGGGCGGCTACCGTGTGTACCTGCCGGACCTGTTTCCTTGTGAGTGGGTTGCCCGAACGCGCTGACCGCAGACGAGCCGATCTCGGCCGAGCAGGTCGAGGCGATCCTGCCGATCGAGGATGAGAAGCCGCGGTCGTTCCTGGAAGACCTGTGAGTGGCGACGGGAGCGCGCTGACGCAGGTACTACAAGGTGCCGCTGTACGCTAAGGTGATCCCGTTTCTGTTTTTCGCGCGGGCGTCGGTGTCCATGGCCAAGATCAAGCAGTTTGTGGAGGCCGCCAAGGACGCGCACCCGGACGAGCCCGTGTATGTCGTCGGATTCTGCTTTGGCGGCCGGCACGCGTTCATGGCGGCCACGGACCGGCTGCGGGCGGGTGCCGTCTCGGCCGTGGCCGCGGTGCACCCGAGTCTGGTGTCGTTGCCGGGCGACTTCAAGGGCTACAGAAACGTGCCCACGCTGGTGCTGCTCGGCGGCAACGACCCCGCGTTCCCGCCGGAGAGCGTGGACAAGGCCGAGAAGCTGGTGACGGCGGCGGGCGCCGAGTACAAGGCTACGACGTACGAGGGCATGCCCCACGGGTTTGCGGTCCGCGCGAACGTGTCGGATCCGGCGCTGGCTGCGACGATGGAGACGGCCAAGCAGGACGTGCTGGCGTGGTTTGCGGCGCACGCGTGAGCGGGCGCCAGGAAGCGGCGGCAGATTTGTAGTGCCAGCAGCGCGTGGATAGCAATGAAGTGTTGCGCGTACGGGTCAGGGCGTCGGCCCCGCGCCGCCAAGCGTGTGTTGGGCGCGGTGGAGACGGGGGCGTGCCGAGTTCCGAGCGGCAGCGCGCGCAGAGACGCGGCGGCGCAGCACCGCCACGGCGGCGCGGCGGCGGCCCCGAGTGGCGGCCGGTCCGGCCGTCCGGCGGACTCTGTCCGGACAGGGTCGGGACAGGGTCCGGACAGGGACCTGGGAGCGCACGGCCGGGCGCGACCCAGCACCGTGGCGCTAGGCCGGTGCCGGGCGCTCAGGCGCGGGAGCCGCAGCGCGCGCGCGCGCGCCGCACCGCGTGCGGCTCATCGCGCGCGCCGGCCGCGCGCTCACCGGCCGCCGCTCTGCGGCGCGCCCGCGCGCGCCGCAGCCCCGGGCCCCGCCACGCAGCCAGGATAACACGGCACGGACAATAGCGAATTAAGGTTCAAATCCGCTTAACCGGCACGAGATCCGACGTGGCTACCCTTTTGGGGTTTAGTTCGCATGCAGACAGGCGCCGCGTTGCCCATTCTGGCCATCGGGCCATGGCGATGGGCGTCGCTGACGGCCCGCGCTGCAAACGCGGCTCACGGCACGCTCGTTTGGCCACGCGCCCGCGGCCGTGTCCGGTGCGCACGCCGGCCCGGCGTATAAAAGCGGGCCCGTGCCGAGATGCTCGCCAGCCAAAGCCAAGATGACAGAGACCAGTAGTAGCAACTCGGTCGAGCTCAAGAAAGAGCAGCCCGATCTGGCGCAGGCGTAAGTCGGTTCGCGTGCGCGCTGACGACAGCCACCAGCCGTACCTGCACACGGCGGCCACCGCCATCAGCCCGCTGGATGCCGCCAACTTCCCGGTGCACGCGGTCGAGTCCTCGGCGGACCTGGCCGAGTACGTCGAGACGCCGGCGGAGGGCTACGTGCTGCAGGAGGACGGCATCAAGCTCGTGACGTTCACGCCGGGCGACCCCGGCAACCCCAAGAACTGGTCGCGCGCGTACAAGTGGTACGTGACGCTCGTCGTCGCGCTGCTGTGCTTCGCGGTCGCGCTCGGATCGGCGATCGTGACCGGCGACATCGACGGCGTGGCCGAGTACTTCCACGTCTCGGTCGAGGTCGTGATCCTGACGGTGACCATGTTCGTCCTGGGCTTCGGCGTCGGCCCGCTGGTGTTTGCGCCGCTGTCGGAGGTGTTTGGCCGGCAGATCGTCTACGTCTCGACGTTCTCCGTCGCCGTGATCTTCATCATCCCGTGCGCGCGCGCCGAGAACATCGGCACGCTGCTCGTGTGCCGGCTGATCGACGGCATCGCGTTCTCGGCGCCGATGACGCTCGTCGGCGGCACGCTGGCCGACCTGTGGGACAACAAGGACCGCGGCACGGCCATGGCCGCGTTCTCGGCCGCGCCGTTCATCGGCCCGTGCATCGGCCCGATCGTGGGCGGCTACATCGGCGAGCACGTGTCCTGGCGGTGGATCTACTACGTCTTCCTGATCTTCACCGCCGTGATCTTCGTGCTCATGTCGGCGACCATCCCCGAGACGTACGCGCCCATCATCCTCAAGCGCCGGGCGGCCAAGCTGCGCAAGCAGACCGGCGACCCGTCGTACAAGACGGACCTCGAGCTGAGCCCGCGGCCGCTGGCGCAGATGGTCAAGCTGTCGCTGTACCGGCCGATCGTGCTGCTGTGCCGCGAGCTGATCGTGTTCCTGATCTCGATCTACATGTCGGTCATCTACGGCCTGCTCTACATGTTCTTCTTTGCCTACCCCGTGGTCTTCACCGAGGACAAGAACATGGGCCTGGGCGCGACCGGCCTGATGTTCATCCCCATCGGCGTCGGCGTCATCGTGGCCGCGCTGCTGGCGCCGCTGGTCAACCGCGACTACGCCCGCCGCGCGGCCAAGTACCCGCCCGGGCGGTGCCCGCCCGAGGAGCGGCTGGTGCCGATGATGTTTGCGTGCTGGCTGATCCCGACCGGCCTGGTCATCTACGCCTGGACGAGCTACCCGTGGCTGAGCTGGGTGGGCCCGTGCCTGGCCGGCCTGCCGTGCGGCGTGGGCTTCCTGCTGCTCTACAACTCGGCCAACAACTACCTGATCGACTCGTACCAGCACCTGGCCGCGTCCGCGCTCGCGGCCAAGACGTTCCTGCGGTCGATCTGGGGCGCGGCCGTCCCGCTCTTCACCATCCAGATGTACCACAAGCTCGGCAACCAGTGGGCGACCATGCTGCTGTTCTTCATCTCGCTCGCGTGCTGCGCCATCCCGTACGCGTTCTACTTCTGGGGCGCGCGCATCCGCGAGTTCTCGCACTACGCCTACGCGCCCGAGGACGAGAAGGCCGAGGCCGAGGCCCAGGCCGCGCGCGCGCCGGCCGAGAAGGTCTAGATCTCAATACATTCTCTACCGCGCGTACACGGGCGCGTCCGCCGCCCACAGCTTGATCTGGCAGTCGTCGAACGAGCACGTGCCCACGACGGACCCGTCCGGCGCCCAGTCGCCGCCGTAGACCAGGTTGCCGTCGGACGTGATGCTCTGCTCGACCTCGGGCCAGTACGTGATCTCGTCCACGGCCAGGATGCGCGCGCCGCCCTTCATGCAGCACGCCAGCACCCGCCCCGACGCCTCGTGCGGCACGAACTTCCACACGCCGCCGCCCATCTCGATGCCCTGCTCGAACGCGGCGCCGCACGCCATCGCGTAGCCGGCGTACGACGTGTCCCACACCCGCACCGTGCCGTCGTACGACCCCGTCCACAGCGTCGCCGACGTGGACTCGCCCCACAGCGGCATCAGCGCCGTCACCCCCGCCGGGTGCGCCCGGGGGTTGCGCCACGCGAACTTGGGCATCCGGATGTCGTACGCCCGCACCGACGAGTCCTCGCCCCCGGTGTACACCAGGCCCCGCCGCGAGCTGTCAAACGCCGACGTGTACGCCGCGCTCTTGTGCGGCCGGCACTCGCGGAACACCGGCAGCGCCTTGGTCAGCATCACCGCCCCCGTCGGCACGTCCAGGATCTTGAGCTCGCCCGTCGACAGCGTCACCGACATCACGTCGTCGTTGTGCGGCGAGAAGCACAGCGACGTCACCAGCGCGTCGCCCTCGCCCACCGCCGTCGTCGACAGCAGCATGAGCTCCGGGTTGCGCAGCGGAAACATGTCCGTGTTGACGTACCAGAAGCACACCCGCCCGTCCGAGTGCGCCGACGCAAAGATCCACGGCATCGACCCCATGAACTTGATGTCCAGCACCGCCGCGCCCGTCGCCGTCGACGACACCCGCTCCCTGCCGTCAGCTCGCCCCGCCCGCCACTCACAGCTTCTGGCTCCGCCCGTCGTGCCGGAACAGATCCAGCGTGCCCTCGCGCGCGCCGCTCGCCTCCACCCGGTCCGTCCCGGCCACCAGGTACTGGGCGTCCAGCGGGCAGAACGCCATCACCCGCGGCGGCAGCGCCGTCCCGGCCGACGCCAGCAGCTCCGGGCACGGACCGGCCGTGTAGGGGATATTAGGTATCTTCAGCATTCCGCCTTGGCTTGCGCTGCGCTCGGCGCTGTCTTGCGCTCTGCGCTCCTTGCGCTGCTCTGCGCTGCTTGCGCTGCTCTGCCGCTGCTCTTGCGCTGTTCTGCGCCGCTCTGCGCTCTTTGCGCTCGGTGGTGCTCGCTGGACGCCGTAACGCCGCCCGCCAATTTTGCACTTGCCCGTTCTCGCCCCCGACAGCCTCACGCCGCCGCGGGGCCGCGCGGCGCCACGCCTGCGCCCCGGCCGTTCGGCGCAGCCCGCGCCGCCGCTGTCAGCGCGCGGACCCGCCCCGCCGCACCCCGTGCGGCGCGCGTCAACGGTGTAACCCGCGCACGGACGGCCGCCCCCATGCACCGGCGCGTTCTCGGGCCTGCGCCACCTGCGCCACGGCCTCCCCGCCGGGGCTTGCCCGCGTGCCTCCGCCGGGTCGACGGTGGCTGCCCTGGTCAGGTGCGGCTGTGCGCCACAGCGGCTATATGCTGTGCCCGCACGGCGCCACCTCGACTGAGTCGCTGCCAGAGGCTCGTTCGATGGTGAGCCTCCGGCGGCGACTCCGTCGAGGTGGCTGCCCTCCGGGCAGGGCGGCTATGCGCCACAGCGGCTATATGCTCTGCCCGCAGGGCAGC
>NW_027118034.1:0-59291 GCF_038497935.1 Neoaidaea tothii
GCCCCCCCCCCCCCCCCCCGCGCCGCCCCGCCGCCGCCGGGGGGGGGGCGCCCCCCCGGCCCCCGCCCCCGTCGAGGGTGGCTGCCCTGCGGGCAGGTCGGGTACCATCTGCGGCTATATGCCACCTGCCCGAAGGGCAGCCACCCTCGACGGAGTCGCCGCCGGAGGCTCGCCACAAACGAGCCTCCGGCGGCAACTCCGTCGAGGGTCGCTGGCGGGCACGCGGGTACCACCGCGGCTATATGCCACACCTCATGCGCCACGCGTCTGTAGATCACGCAAACAGCCCTGTCGCGCGACTGCCGCGGCGCGCCGCTGCCGCAGGGCAGCTGCTCTCCATAAGTCGCCAGGGTCCCCGGGGGACCCGGCGGCCGTCGGCGGGAGCTGGCGTGGCGAAGCGTAAAGCCGCTGGGAGCGCGCGCAAAACTTCACCATGCGCAAGCCGCTGCACTTTCGGCTGCACGAGGCGCACCGGCGGCCGCTGCGGATCCTGTACCGGGTGATGCTGCGGCACTGCCGCGAGCTGCGCGCGGTGAACTACTTCGACCGGCCGGACGACCCGGTGGTGCCGCCGGCCACGCTGCGGTTTGTGCACGACCACGTCCGGAGCGAATTCCGCAAGCACCGGTCGCAGATGTCGGCTTCCATCTGCCGCGATCTCATTGTGGATGCGTTCAAGGTACGGTGACGCGGAATGCGCTGACGCAGGCCGAGACCGTGCTGCGCGCGGCGTCAGAGGGCTGTGCGGCCAGCGCGGCCCAGATCTGCGCGTTCCAGCAGGCCGAGGCAGCGCGGCTGGCGGCGGAGGCGGGCGCGGCCGTCCCGGAGAACGCCGGCAGGCTGCTGGACCGAAGGGGCGCGGCCGCAGCGCGCGTGCGCACGCGCGACGCCGCCCTGGTCGCCTGGTACAAGCGGCACCTGGCCAGCCGCGGGCTGCTCCCCGAGGCCCTCGCCGGGCGCCCCGTCGGCGGCGACGCGACGCGGGCGGCACTGCACGACGTCCTCTACGCCGAGGCGCGCGCGTACGTCGGCGAGAAGCGCCAGCGCCGCCGCTTCTTCTACGCCCGCAACGCGTACACCGCGCGGGTGCACACAATCAACTCGCTGGTGCCGATCACGGTGCTCAAGGGCCCGTGGCGGCAGAACGAGGGCGTGAACGCGTCGATCCGCAAGAAAATGCGGGCCAGCCAGCGCGCGATCGACGCCGGCCAGAACCTGGACGGCCTGGTCTACCTGGCCGAGCAGGAGGACCGGTGGGAGGCCGCGACCGGCGGCGGCAGCAGCAGCCCGCTCACGCGGCGGAGTCTGTTCCAGGCCGGCCCGGACGACGCCGGCGTCAGCTGGAAGCAGTGCATGCAGACGTACGGCACGGCCGTCCACCAATCGCAGCTGGCAGACGCGCGGCAGCGGCAGGTCCGCGACGCAGCCGTCCTCGCCCAGCGCCTGCGGTGGTACACGTGGAACAACAGCCGGCGGCAGCGCCAGCTGCGCGCCGCGTGGGCGTCCTTGCAATAAATCAATTCGCCGTACTATGCAAAATTGGGCGGCTAGCCCGGATACAATACATTCGACCGCACGCTGCTGCCGATGAACGCGCGCGACATGCCGCTGGAGCTGTCGGGCCGGCGGCTGCGGCGGCGGCGCGACGCAAACGCCAGGCTGACGTCCTCCTCGGCCTCGTCCGAGCGGATGACCTCCTCGCTCTCAAAGTAGAGGATCTCGACGGCGTTGCCGAAGCCGACGGCGATCGAGCGGTGGCCGAGCTTGGCCACGGGGCCGAGGCTGCTGACGAGCAGCCGCGCGTGCCGGGCGGCGGGCGCGGCAAAGGCCGAGAGCCCGTCGGCGGCGCGCGTCTTGCGCTTGCTGTCCTTGGCGTCCTCGGACGACCGCAGGCGGAAGGTCGAGACCGCACCGTCCATGGCCATCGTCCAGCCCTCCCAGCGGTCGTCGGGCGCGGGCTCGGGCGCGGGGTCCGGGCGGCCGCGGCGCTGGCGCAGGCCGTCGGGCGGCGGGGACGCGCGGCCGACGACCGCGTCGTCCTTGCGCCGCAGGCCCATGACCATGTTGATGTCGGTGACCTCCCAGCCGCCGGCGTCGTCGAGCCAGTGCTGCTTCTCGATGACGGCCTCGAAGCCGACGCAGCGCTTCTCGCGCGGGTCGCGCTCGACGCGCAGACAGATGCTGTGGCGGGCCTTGTTGGGGTTGTTGTAGCTGTGCATGATGAGCATGCCCGAGTCGCGCTCGCTGTAGATGATGCACATGGTCGCGATGGTGTAGCAGCCGCAGAAGTTGCAGTGCTGGGGCGGGTCGTGGAACGCGCGCAGGCTGCCCTTGCGGTACTGGCCGATGTGGAGCACCTTGACGACGGTGCCGGTCTGGATGTCGATGAGCTCGACCGTGACGCTGCGCGCGCGCAGGACCATGCCGAGCTGGGCGAGCGGGATCAGGCAGTAGGGCTGGCGGGGCCCGGGCTCGGCGCGGGGAGTGGCCGGCCGGCCGTTGAGCGCGAGCTCGCCGGTCACGAGCGGCAGCAGCGGCTTCGGGCCCGGGGCGGGCTGCTTGCCGTTGGCGCGCGCGGCCAGCTCGAACGCGCCGAAGCGCAGGCCCAGCGGCTGCGCCAGCCACGCGCCGCCCGTCAGAAACGCGACCTTGACGCCGCCGTCGGCGGCCGCGGCCACCAGCCGCTTCGGCAGCCGCGGCACAAACATCTTCTCGACCGACACCAGCGGCGCCTCGGACACGACGCACGTCGTGACCGCGCCGTCCTCGGACACGGCGTACAGCCGGCCGCTGCGGCAGACCACCACCGCGCTCTCGTTGGCGATCGCGCTCTGCGCGTGGTCCGCCACAAAGATCGCCAGCAGCGGCGCCGCCGCCTGCAGCTCCGGCAGCTCGACCGTCCACAAGAACCGGGCGAGCGCGATGGACCAGCAGCGCAGGCAGCCGTCCCGGGACGCGATGCACAGCACCGACGCCTGCGCGTCCAGGAACGTCGCCGTCACCGGCCACGCGTCCGCCGGCAGCGGCACCTTGGCCGGCCGCTGGCTGCTGCGCGCGTTGGCCTGCCAGATCAGCACCTTGTGGTCGAGCCCGACGGTCACGACGAGCCCGGTGCTCGACGTCGAGATGCGCGCGACGTCCAGCCGGTGGTGGCCGCTCAGGTCCTTGACGAAGAACACCGTCTCGCGCGACGCCAGCGGGTCCGAGCTGTGCTCGTCGCGGATGTCCTTGAGCAGGTACTCGAGCACGGCCGAGGTCACGACCACGACGAGCGTGACGACCAGCACAAACTCCGAGATGTACGACACCGTGAACATGTTGGTCGTGCTCGCGCGCAGCGCGACCTGGTAGTCGCGCGCGCTGCGCGAGCCGGCCAGGTAGAAGTACACGGGCTCGTACAGCTGGATGGCGTACTTGTCCTTCTGCGGCACGAGCTGGCCAAACGTGTCCGAGCCGATGTAGAGGTCGCGGAAGTTGTGCCAGTTGATGACGGTGTTGAGGTAGTCGCGGCCGTAGAAGCTGCGCGTGCCCGAGTGCCAGGCCTGGCGGAGCTTGAACACGACGTCGGCCCACGAGTAGTTGTTCTGGACGAGGTTCTTGACCAGGACCACGAGCGACACGTCGCTCGTGTAGTGCCAGTAGATGGCCACCAGGAAGCACGTCATGATCGTCGAGCCGGCCGTGGTCGTGCTGGGGACGCTGCCGTGCTGGAAGAAGTCGTAGATCTTGGGGAACGGGTTCCACGACTCGTTGTCCTCCTCGTCGTCGGACTCGTCGGCGTCGGCGTCGGCGTCGATGCCCTGGTGGATGAGGTCCTCGAGCTCGAGGCGCCGCACGTCGATGGACAGCACGGCGACGGTGTACGTCATGTGCAGGCCAAAGTCGACGAGCATGGCCGTGGCCGTGAACACGCAGAACTGCCGGATCGGCTCGGGGCCGAAGATGATGGGCACGGCCAGCAGCGCGACGTTGGACCCGACGGTCACCATCGACAGGAAGCCGACGCGGCCGAGCGCGGTGCCGATGCGCACCGTCGCGGGCTGCTCCGGCTGCGTGTACAGCAGCGCGTTCACCAGCCGGAACATGTTCTCGGTCGCGACCACGACGAAGATGAACGGGAGCGCCTGGCTGGCGGTCAGCGCGGCCGCGCGCGCACTTACACTGGGGCCATCGAGAAGTCGACGCCGAGGATCATGAGCAGCGTGGACGTGCACGTCATCGACAGGAAGAGCTACGTCAGCGGCGCCCGCGGCGGACCTACCTCGGCAATGAACGCAATAAACAGGCCGTTGCGCGACCGCACCGAGTGGATGCACCGCAGCGAGCAGATCAGGTACGCCAGCGTCGACATGTACGCGCCGATCAGCAGCACGTTGCCGGTCGCCGACATCGGGATGACCTGGTACTGGCGTCAGCGCGCCCGCGCGGCCACTTACCACCAGCGACGACGTCTTCTGGGCGTCCTGCTGCGAGCGCGGATGGTTGCCGAACGTGTTGTTGGCGGCGGCGAGGATCGCGCGCATGTTGCGGTCCCACCGCGCGCCGATCTCGTCGGCCTGCGCCCGGTAGAACAGGCTGATGATGAGCGCGTCCGCCGAGACGAGCTCGCGGCCGGCATACTTCTTGCCCGAGAACAGCTCGCGCGGGCGGCGCGCGTCCGCCGCGCTGTTGATGGTCGTGCCGATGTCGGCGTCGCGCCGGAACCGCGGCAGCGAGTTGTCCCAGTACGCCAGCGGCGAGTGCACGACCGAACGCGTGTCGGCCGCGCCGTCGCTGCGGATGCCGTCCGTCAGCCGCGACTGCAGCTCGAACGCGAGCTCAAAGACCTCGGTCGAGAGGGCGCTGTCGCTGGCGCCCTGCACCCACGCCTGCTTGACGCAGATGTCCGGCGACGACACCGAGTCGTAGTTGATCCACGGCTGGTGCACGTCTGTCGAGCCTGACCGCGCAATCATCGTCAGCGTCGGGTAGGACACCACAAACGTCAAGATCGCCGACCACAGAATGAACGCCTGTGGGTTCCGCACGACCTTGAACGCGAACCGCTCAAAGAGCTGGTACACCCTACTGCTCGGACTGAGCTCGGTGGCATATTTGTTTCCCCGGAGAAGCGCAAGGACGATGGTCCACAGCTGGCCGTCAGTCGCGGGCGTGCGCCGGATGCTCACCATCTTCGCGGGCTATCGCTCGCGCTAGCCGTCGGGCTCTAGTTCTCGCCTGGGGCCCAGGGCCCGATCTGCGGCGATCCGCGGGGCAGGCGCGCGCCACGCGACGCTCGCTGCGCGGCTGCAGGAGCTTGGGCGGCGGGTGTGCGGCGAGGCCGCGTTTTCCGACTTCCGAGGCGGCCGGCCTCGATCCTGCGGACGCTCGATTGACTGAATCTCAATTCAACCGTCGACGCGGATCTCCATCTACCAGCAGGGCCGTGCGCGACTGGTCGACAAGCAATCACCCACCGTGATCGGCCTGTCCGCCCGGCGTGGTCCGGGGCCTGTGTGCTTGTGAATCACACAGACAGAGCTAGCTCTGTCAATGTGTGTGCTCGCGCTGCTCGTGTGTCCTTATCCGGCGTGCTCCAGATGCATGAGCCGCGGGGAGTCCCAAACAATTCGAGATGCACGGGGCGGGGGAGTCTATGGCTGGTTGCGGGCTGCGTGAAGTTGGCCGATGTGCTTCTGCAGAGCAATGAAAAAGCAAGTCAGCCCGGCGAGTATTATATAAAAATTAGATAATCATTCTTATTTGAAAACCCGCTTACTGGTAGTTCAGTTGGGCTGTGGAAGCCACTCGGACTAACCCCCAAAAAATATAAATTCCTGAGCGGTTCTTAACGGATAAACCACCATCATGCTTTAAGAAAAAACGTACGATACGGCGCGGGCCCTCTGACGTAGAACGTCGTGTTTCTCCACTTTTGTCCTCGCCCGGCGGTGGGCCACACTAGATGGCGCATGTCGAGCCGGCGGCGAGACACCACTACAGGTCATCGAGCAAACAGGCGGCAATCTCGCCTATCATGAAAGCCTGAAAGTCTGATAGTGGCCGTCGCCGGTGCCGAGAAACCCCAGGCAGCACAAAACGCGTTAGCGGACGCGGGCGCAAACGAGCAAATAAGGCGCTAGCGTTGGGATGTAAAAAAATGCTCTAGGAGGGGATCGAACCCACGACCGTCGCGTTCCTCACACGACCGTGACATCAAGTATAGATGCCGTAATACAACTATAAGCACGATGCGCTAACCTCTGCGCCACTAGAGCCACGATTGTGTTTTCCGAAAATAGCATATTTAACGGTTGCAATGTGCAGGGTAAAATCTTTTTTATTTCCCGTCCACGGCACCCAGATTCCTCTGCGAGCCTCCAGGTCTCTGAAAACCCGGCAAGATGAGTCACCAGAACCTCTGGACGGCCAGCTCGGACAACAACATCGCGCTCGTCAAGTCCCTGATCGGTGCCGGTGTCCACACCCCTAACGACAGAGATCCCAATGGCTATACGCCGATTCACGCCGCGGCCTCGTACGGCCACATTGATCTGCTGCGGTACCTGATCACCGAGGCCGGCGGAGACGTCAACATCAAGGACGACGACGACGAGACCGCGCTCTTCGTGGCCGAGACCGCCGACGTTGCCAAGGCCCTGGTCGAGGAGTTCAAGATCGATTACCACCACAAGAACTCGGACGGGCAGACGGTAAGCAACGCCAGACGGCGCCCGCTGATTGCATAGGCCGCCGAGAAGATCGAGGAGGAGGACGAGTTCACGGAGGTGTCGAGCTACCTGAAGTCGCTCGAGAATGGAACGGCTCCCGCGACCACCTCCGCCGCGCCGGCGCCCCAGGTCAGATACAGCTACGAGAACTCGGAGGACATGCATATGGCCGATGGCGACGATGAGTACCAGAAGCTCCAGCGCGAACGCATCGAGAGGATCCTCTCTTCCGACAACCCGGAAGCTGGCATGAGAGAGCTTGTCGAAGACGCCGTCCGGCTGCAGCTCAACCCTGAGTCCGCCGAGAGGCATGTGCGGAGAAAATTGTAAATACCAACTTTTGTCATTATCTACCCGTGGCAGTGCCTCGATACAGAGTTCAGCGGCGTCTGGCGACCGCGCGCTGTAGGTCCGACTAGTCTATCCCCAAAAGCAATGTCGGCACTCGGGCGAACGAAGGTAGCTAGGGCAGCAATGCACTACGATTGCCGCGCGGCGTCTACTCCTCCATCGAGCGGAAGAAGTCCATCACGGCAGTGAAGACGACGAGCAGGATACCACCTCCCGGGCCAAGTCTCAGCACCTTGGGCACAAAGCCCTTGTAGAGCGCGCCAAAGCCCTCCTCCTTCATGACGGTGTATATGCTCGGCCAGGCCCAGTTGTACTTGGGCACGACGCCCTCGACGCGGACAGTGTTCTGGATACGCGACTTGACAACGTCGGCGGGCGTGTTCAGGATCGTTCCGGCAGTGCCGCCGATGGAACCGGCAATCAGGTCGTTCGTAGTCTGGCCGCTGGGCGTTTCGGCCTTGGGAATGACCTCGCGCACCTTGAAAATGACACCGAAGTAGCCAGCGTTCCACAGGATGTGTCTCCACAGCGTGGCCTCGAGGCCATTGTACAGCGCCAGAACGCCCTCCTCCTTAGCGATCTTGTAGACCGTGTCGGTGATGCCCTTGTACTTGCCGCCGTTGTTCTTGTCCTGGATACGGATCTTGACAAGCTCGAACGGCACGACGACAAACGACTCGGTGGCACCGGCCGTAGCGCCGGTCAAAACGGACAGGCTCTGGTCCATCTTGGTCACGCCAAACAGGTTCCGGTAGACCTTTCCCCATTCATCGTTGGCAGCGAACTTGGTGGCTCTGCCCGTGTCAGCGCGCTCGCCCAGCCAGCGCCGGTGCTACACACCTCTTGGGAGCCTCCATCAGGATCGGGGCCGTGATGCCGCGGTAGAGTCTCGAGAATCTGAGTCGCTAAGTCAGTCTGGCGTCCTGGTAACAAATCGCCGTCACGTACCCCTCGTTCTTGACAATCTTCTGTATGCAGTCCACCATTCCCGTGTACTCCGGCCCGGCACCGGCGGAACTGACCTGCAGTTGCACGCGGGTCTTCACCACATCCAGCGGGTACATGACCAGAATCTGTGCTGTCAGCCCTCCAATCCTCGCGGAGAATTGCACTCACCTCCGAGATTCCGGCGACCGCACCAGCGATGAACTGGTAGAAGAAAGGAAGAGCTGGCTAGTCAGCAACGTACACTCAATCGCCACGCACGCTTCTTCTCCTGGGTAGACATTGCGACGATTGTACTTGGCTGTAAATCGGCCTTAAAGCGTGAGCGACTTCTGACGGACGGTCTCTGAGTCGACCGGTGTCTTGTGATTTACTCGAAAAACGTCACTGATTTGCAGAGAGCTACCACGGGACCAGCTATGGTTGTGAGGTGCACGCAAATATATGTACGGAAAAAAATAAGGACTAATGATTTAAATAACCGATAATTTTTTATCAGGCCTTTGAAAAGTCTTCGGGGTTTCCCGCTACGACAGTAGGAGGTGGGGTTTTTTGCTTCACGACAATTTTCTTCGAACTAGCGACGCTTTGAGACTATCGCTACCGGTGCTCCGAGAAACACACCCAAACAGCGATGTGGCCCGGACGCCATAATAGGCAATCTTGCGATGGCCGCGTCCTGATCGCGACCTGCTGGCCGGACTGTGCCACTCCGATCGTCCGTGCGCGGCCTGCGGCCGAAACAACGCTACGCGCCATCTGGCACGTGACCAAATCCCCGAACAGTGCGATATCGGCCGCTAGATAATAGGTTCTGGAATGGGCAGATATAATCGGATCAAGAGCGTATCCGGGCCACTGTGTTGGAGCGGCCAGAGTGGGAACGAGCCTGCCAATGCCATCGATAGCATTTGTCGTGATCGCTGATCAAGTGCCGTCTGAGTGGTTGTGGCTATATGCGCGTCGCGACATTGAACGTGACTCAAGTAACCGGATAAATCTTCACACGGCCAAGGAGGGGCAGGATGCCGCGTGGCTGTATAACAGTGTAAGCTTTTGACAGCGCACCCCACGCAGAGCCCATTAAAGTGGGGTATATGTAGAGCCCGAGCTCTTATCATGTTCCCCGCTCCGGCCGGCACCCTTTCGACCGGCAAACCACTCGTGGCGCATACCGGCCAGCAATATAGAGAGAGATGCAGGCTGGCTGAGCGATGCTTCGCCTACCGGCGTGCATAAAAGGCGGCTCAGCGGCCGGCCGCCAATCGACCGCCTGTGACCGCGCAGGCGGTAGGCGCAAGCACGCGGTGAGCCAGAGCACTGATGGACACCCCGCCGGGCACCCCGCTCAAATCAGCTCTTTGCGCTTGGCCTCGCGGGCTGAGCACAGAACATGACGTCAGGACATGGGCGCTGCCTACATGCGAGGCCACCCACGCGGACACAGCTGAACACGACCGAGCATTCCAAACCGGGTCCGCGCCAGCAAGCTGTCTCCAGCACTAGTGGCTGCCAGCTATCGGCAGCGATTCAAGCACACTGTAACCGATTTGAGAGGTAAGGATCCGGCTGACCGTTCCTGGTGGTCGCGCCAGTGATTTCATGTTTCCAAACATAGCGGACCTTGTAATTTCGGATCTCGCCGGGCGGCCTCGCCACACAGCCGAGCGAGATCAATAATGGTTACGGTGTTATCCAAACTTCGGCCCTAGCCGTGCGAACTGGAGAACGACATTCAACAGACGTCCGGTGGGCCTTCAAACGAAGACGCCAAGCATTTGCCGGCTACTGTCCTATTTTTATGTCGTACTATTTTTACAGCGGTTTACGGATCTTGGTCTGTAGAGCCGAGATAGCCAGGGACGATCAGCGGGGCAGACGGTTGGGAGTGGCGTCCTCGGAGATCTCTACGTTGTGGCTCGGTCTTGTCGAGGCCGCACCTGTAGTCTCCTCGCTAGACGACGTGCTCCAGACGCATGCCGTGATTCTGGAGGCACGCTGCGGCACGCTGTGGCATGTGGCAGAGCATGCAGTCATCCTCGATGTGCTGACGCGGGTGCAGCCACTCTGTTCAGTGAACCTCTATGATCGTCTATGTGGTCATTTTGCAGTTGCCGAGCTTGCCGCCCGATGTACCGCCGCCGAAGTTGCGGCCAAGTAGACTAATGCATACGAATGCGCGCTAAACCCGCATGTCTCTACCGTGTGCAAGAGTTTCGCACGGCTCCACCGCGCTCAACCTCAGTACGATCGTGTTCATTGCTTGTTCAAGGTTCCCAGTACATAGTACCGTACAGAAGTCGGCGAAGTACAGCCATTATACTAAAAAAAGAACAAAGGTTCAGCAGCATATGCGCCTCTATCTAGCCCCAAGGGCAACACGCGACTCTGGTTTGCGTTTGTGGCTGTGCATAGATGCTGTGCACTGTTCCCACGTAAATCACCGGCGGGCCACAAGGCCACGGACGACGATTTAGTGAGTTACTGGTAGCCGCCAATAGGGCACAGGTGTCGGGAGAGTTGCTGCCAAATAGTATCAACGAGGTCGTCTCTCGCCTTCTATCTACACTGAGCTCAACGTGGAGCCAGACTTTTGCGAGTTTGCACGCAACAGCTACCACTACGACGATCGGGCGATACGGCCGTCACGACTATTCAGCGTGTTAGCCAGCCTGTTCATGTAGAAGTGCCAGCAGTTCGTCCCATCGAGCGGGAAATAAAGTAGACAACACACAGAGTTGATGACGTAACCACACTGCCGCGCAGCCTCCAAAAGTACCACGCATCTATAGCATAGGGCATAATTTGACAGCCCGAGCACTGGACCATGCTTTGCTGCGCCGCCTCGTAACTGCATTCTACAATCGCAACGGTTTCTTAGGTCACCATCGAATGACGTTATAATCACAACTGTCTTAGCGCCGATTTAGCTACCTCACTCGTTTATGTGAATGGTAACAGAGCGTGGTGTGTGATACTAGAATAAACGTATTACACTGAGTGGCGGTAAGACATTAATTTTGCTGATATCATTTATCGCACGTAGCAAACAGTACGCCTTGGAGCGCCATCGACAAGCGTGCCCGTTTTATAGTGCACCGCGACTAAGCGCCATTATCGGCGCAGCAAAGGCCGTACTTGCTCTGCGCTTTCCAATACGCCGGATCTGACCACATGCCTACGTGTGCAGCAGCTTGCCGCACACGTCTGCCGCCGGCTGCAAGCTGCGTTGCGTAAATACCCGCGTATGCACTTGTTCGGTGGTGCCAGGAAGCTATACTCTTCGCGATCTGCCGCGGCGGAGACTTTTAGTCTGAACTTCGTGGTTCTCAGCCTTGCGCATACACTACAGAAAATGTCTTAGACTTAAAAAAAGCTCAGCGCTCAGATACCTAGTTTATTGGGCTCCATACACAGAGTTGCGGATTTCTTTATATATGATGCGCAACTACAGAGATCGTGGGCATCTCTGTGCATGAAACCGAAGCCATCAAACTACCGCGATGTCGCGGTAAAGCGTTATCACATTTGAGGTATAATAGCTGACCCTCATCTCGATCCGCGTCTTTGCCTATCTTGATGATGAGCTATTCCGATACACGGGTATTGCGTCCTAGCCATAAAGCAAACTGTGACGGAAACTATCCAGACTTCGGTAGCGACAAACAGTCGATATGATTGTCCTCACATGCTCTTGTGCGGCCGTGTCACTACAAATAGGACCATACCACTTACCAGGTATACCTGGCTAAGGCGAGCACTTGGCTTTCCTTTTGTTGATTACCTCCCGTGCGTATCAGTCCAATGGCATCTGAAGACATTGTACTGGGAGTCTCGTATTTAAGCCTTGTGTTTTAGGTATCAACGCGTAATGTTTACCAAGTCATTGGACAGCCATGTCAATTGGCCAAACAGCCAAGATAATTTGGTATCACGGTATGTAGTCCAAATTGGTATGCAGAGCCTACTCGCACAGCGACGCATGCCTCGCCGTCAAGGCCATGTCGATAGAATATATATGTTGCAGACATGCTCCCGCCATAAGCGAAATACTTTTGCCCCTATCGCCAGAGTATGGTGCCGCAGCACGCGAACATGTTGCAGCAATAGTTCGCGTACAATTGCCAACTGCAAGCTTTCGAAAAATATCTCCTGGCGCGGGATCAACACAACAAGCGGCGGCGGCCAATAACCGTCGTCGTCTGTCCTACCTGTAGACGTATTGGCCCATGCCCCTGAGATCACTCTGGATAAAGCTACTCACGTGATATCCCCTTGAGGTCTCCTTTTCAATAAACCGAGGCCACGATCAGTAGACTTCAACCCTCGGCGAGGCGCATGTATAAAGCGCCATTAAGGGATCCTTAGGTGGAAGGATGACGGACAAATGACATGATATATATATGCTCAACTCACTCTCGTGAATACAACTCTTATATCCATTTCACTCTTGAGCATGCCAATGCCGTCCATCTCGCCTCTAGTTCAGACATCCAAAACAGCATCTCCAACGAATTTCAGCGTGGCTTGAATGCCTTTCGACATCTTGACAGACCCATCGAACTAGTGACGTTTCTAGTTACGCCAGATACTGTATCGTATAATTTTTTTGAGGTTCCTCAGATTCAAAACCTTATTTGTGGTACTACATACATGCTAACCGATTGTAGAATTGGTATACGATCAGTTCACTAATCTGCTTGTGTACATGGTACGCGAACGGAAGGTTAGATTAAACACAAATCAGTGAATTCGTGAGGACAGCCGAACAGCCTCGTCCAAGAGCGTTTCGTGCTGCAATCATACTGACAAGGTTGGACTGAAGGCGAGTAGCATACATTGTTTACTAGTGTCCATCCTTACCTAGGTTCAACTCGAACATGCCATGGATGAGACCGAGGCACATATATTTCAATGCTCGGACCCGCAGCGTACTTTTGTCAACTCTGACCACATATCTGACCGATGGTTATTCCGGCGAAACCAACTCATTTTAAAAATCCGGAACATGCCATCTTCTAACCTTCTATATCTGGACCATTTTCGTAGCAGAGCGACCATTGGGATCTATCTATTCAGAGTCAAGATCATAACTAGTGTGATCCTCTTCATTTTTAAAATCCGGCGGACTTACTTAAATTCGATGTATCGCCCAACGCTGTGTACGCTTAGACACTTTGGGTTATCAAGTAAGATTGTAGATCACAACTACATACTAGCTGTCAGCCAGATAGACCCATATCGCAGAGTGCGCCATGACAGCTTACACAGCCCAGAACCGGACTATTTGTTTGCCTGCAATGCGGCATTCTAATCTGTCACTCGATTTCGAGTACATTTCGTACGAATTCCACTAATAAGAGCGAAGGTGGCTCGCCGATTTGATCTGTGCCATGCGCTCCCATGCGCTCGAATACGTTGAGCTTTGATTATTCAGGAACGATCTAATTTCCTGTAGAAAACGGCAATTGCCCTTGCAGCTATGAACACACCTTTCTACTTTGTGTTCATGTGCCTTAGAGAGCCGCTGCCTTCCGGAGTGCTACGGCTCAGTGTTTTAATTTATTCCCGAGGAAGAAATGATAAAATTACGTCCTCACAATTCTGACATCCCTTGACTGCAGGCGCCATGGACGCATGCCAACTATAGTCTTCCTTGCATTACGCGAAATTTGCTTTCTGCAGTCTGATGCCGCACATCTCACTACTGCAGGCAGGAACATCCCATATAGTAAGCGCGCCAAGCTAATAGATCGTGCTAAGGATATGATTGTGCTGCGCCGCACCAGGAGGCTTCCATAGGCGGCGGTTAGGCTAACGGTATATGGAGAAGCACTGGTCCACTGTAACCCACAGGCCTAAAGGCACATCCCGCAAGCACGCCCCTGTCAACTATTGTGTCCAAGGGTATCCTTGCCCGTCTAATTGTAGTAGCAATCCTTGCGGATAAGTAGCAAGCTTCTAGCATGCTTGCATCTGGCTTCTGCAGGTCTCCCACCCTCCCGCCATCCACTCTGCTCTCTTAGCTCCTCCAGGATCATAGGCAGCTAGCTACGACGCCAGGAATTCGGTTTTGAGCAAACAATTTAATAGACCACCTTTTCTCTGTTATTACCCCTTGCTCCTTGCTTGCCAGTCATTTACTCTAAAGCCGGCTCTACTGTACAGTCGTTCGGGCTCCGTCGGATATAGCAATACCGTAGACAATTCGAGGTAAAGCTACTCCTTGAAGTGACCCTTTGTTTATGTATTACCGTAAATGCAAATTTCCCTCCATCATGGAGAAATTTGGCCTAGAATTTACTATAAACTCGCACCTGAAAGCTAGTACTTTCAACTTTTGCACCCGTGAACCCTGTGCTGGTCCGGTTCGGGCCCATGTGCAATGATGTATTTGTAACAACAATTTTCTGGGCAAATTATATATATAGTACGCGGGTGCATATAGGTCTCAGACATGCATCCCGCTCTAACGAAATTAGACTGTGCTGCACGCATGGGAAGAGTGTGTATACTCCGAACTTGCCATTGTGTAGACGAAGTCCGGTATCTCGGATGCTATTCTCCATAATCGTGTCCCTTCGTTCATTCTCGTGCACGGCTAATCATGCGAGTTGTACGTACGGCTGAGGATTGCAGTATGAACAGTCAACGTGTAATATTTGCTATCCAAATACAGCGTAAGATGATCGGCTCAACCGCCCATAATGGTAGCAGCCGGAGGGTGTTGTCCCGTAATCACGTGACTATAATATGTAACAAGTTTAATCGCGCTGACGGAAACTATCACTTCTAACCGAACTCAACTTATGGAAAACACCGAGATCTCGGTGTGCGCCTATGTGAGCGTCTAGACGATACAAAACCCTCTGCCTTATTGCGAGGTCACGGCTATGAGTCTGAGAGGCAAATACGTCACCAGAACGTCTTGTCAGTAATGGCCGCTCTTGACTATTTTTACTCACAAGAACACGCACTTGGTAATGCATGATGCAGTTCATTACAGAAAATGTCGCCTACTATGCCATGAGCACTCGTGCAACCAACATTACCAGAAGCAAATACTCTCAAAAAACCTGGCCTTACTAATACGGAGACAGCTAATGTATATGAGAGAGTAAAGCCTATGCATTTGTACTATTCTGTTTACATGTGCAATTTAAATTGTATATTAACCGGATTAGATAGCTGGTATTCTAGTGAAAAGTATACTTGTATACGGTACGATGTGCATCATATAGCTATTTTTACCTCTCGAGGCCATAATAGACTTTTTCAGTTCGAGTTATAGTTTGTATATACCTTTCACTAGCTCTAGTAAAGTAAGGTGTAGCTTCTCTAATTCCCACGGCGCCTCTTGGTATTGCGCTCTCACATCTCCGGCAAGCCGTGTCCGTAAGCATCAGCGCGGTACGCAGCACTCTCCTCTGTTTAGTAGATATAGATGCCTATCTCTGTCTCAGTGAGCACTGTACACATTTAAACTTTTGATTTTTAGATTTTTTGTTCCCTCCAATCATTTCCTATTTGCATTCACCATCTTCCAGCTTTTTACGCTTTCAATCTTTTGCCTGCTCTTTTTCATTCCTGTGCGTCCTACATTATTTATTTTTATAATCCATTTTTCCTTACTTTTTCTTTTCGTTTTCTTCCCATTATCTCCCTATTTTGTCGCACATCTCTGTCACCAATCACCCTGATTCCTGACATTTCGACGGTGTCCGAATATTCAGTATCAGATTAAGTACGGTCTTACGAGGCTACAATTTTGAGGTTGCCGGAGCCGTATTAGCGGAAGCAGCTTTGATTTGTTGTCGGCTTCAGAATCGTCCTCAATCTACGATACTGTAAGGATATCTTCGAGGCATCAGATAGTGGTTCCGCAAAGAAACAGCGCGGTATCGTTGTGTGTGGGGCTAGGTTGTCGGTAAGTGTGGTTCTGAGGTGTTCGTTCATACCTCGGAGTTCAGAATATGTCTAACTAGAGAACAGTTGACTTCCTCTGTGGTTTCGAACGTCGAAAACCTGTTTAAAAGTTCTCCGATCGACAGTTCCAGTTGGTCTACAGTGCATCATTCACCATGCAGAGATTCAGTATAATATCGGCGGTTTCCTTAATATTCCTTCTGGCGGTGGCTGAGGCCGCGAACTTCTTTGGCGCTCCCAGTAAGTTCATTTATTTTTGGCAATAGTTGGTTTGCTGCGGCATCTGAGACAATTTGTCCCGTCCAGTAAAGTCTACTAGTAGTAGTATCAGGACCGCACAAGACTAGTTCACGAACGAAAGTGATATCTAGGCGGTGACGTCGTCATTTCTGTGGAGTTTACTGACCATATAGGTTGCTACAAGCCGTGTGTCGAGAATACTTTGATTATTTCGGGATGTGGCTCCGACGACATCCAGTGTCTGTGTGAGGACGAGTACTACCAGAGCAACCTGTACGAATGTTTCTATTCGCAGTGCGACAAGAGAGATCTGCCGTATGCTCAGAACCTGGCCATTTCCTCTTGCGCCAAGTTTAACGTGCAGCCCAACGGCAGCCCGAACATCGTTCATAAGAGAGAGTACTACTCTGGTGCGTCGTCTGGCCGCCCGATGTCGTCGGGACGTCTGTCGTCGTCTGGTCGTCCGGCCTCTTCGTCTGGTCGTCCGGCCTCTTCGTCTGGTCGTCCTGCCTACTCCTCTTACCGCCCGGCTCAGTCTTCGTCGTACAACCCCGCGCAGGCCACCTCGCAGCCGACTGCTAAGCCTTCGTCGGGACTTGGATACCCGAAGCCTTCGTCTGGATACGGTAGATCGTCGTCTTACGGTGGATCGTCGTCATTCGCTCCGCGGTCGTCGTCGATGGGTCTTTCGTCTTCTGGTTACTTCTACGCAGGCGTGGCCGCCACCTCGACTGAGACTTCTTACTTCCCCGCTCCTACTGACGCCATCAACATCGTGTCGCGTCTGAACTCGGTCGGTATGAACCAGTGTGGACAATCTTGCTTCTACTCGAAGCTTTCATCTTCTGGATGTGGTGCCAACGATCTTGCCTGCATCTGCTCTTCTTCTTACTTCAATGCGGTCACTGACTGCATGGTGGATGCCTGCTATGATCAGGTCCCTCTTGCATTTGAGGTTCGTCCTGCGCTCTGTTCGTAATGTGTAATTGTATTTTTAAGTCATTTGTGTTCAATTCTGTGTCCTCCTAATTCCCTTAATTGCTACTCGATGAGTAGGATCCTATCTATGACTGATTTAGTTATTTTTTTTCATCTACTTTCAAAGGATATTGAGTACGTTCGGGTTATACATTACGTTTTTCGTTTAATTCCTTCCAAATACAAAGGGTATTCAAATGTGCTGTCTAGGTTTTTCCCTCGTGCGAAGAATGCTCAAAACCCACGTCGTGTTTTGCACAGAAGACGGCAATCTTCCGGCAGGTGAAAGTGCATGTAATATATTCGAGATATAGGCATGCGACGGAAACAAGTGATCTTAGTGGAGACGAAAGAGCGTATGCAACTCATCGGTTATAGAGATGACGTTGTTCCGTCAATTTTTTTTGATTTTCGAATACTCTTCTTACGAAATCTCGTGGAACTTTCTCTTTTTTTTTTCTGTTTCTAGCTATCGAGGAATAATTGGAAGAAGGGAACTACCGGATACGGTTTATCCTGGAGGATATTGAACTCATCCTGTCTGTTTTTGTTTATTCCTACTTTAATTCAAGTTATGTTCATTAATAATTGCGTGCAGTACCGTTATGGTCATTAGAGGAGGCCACGCTCATTCTTGTTCGTACTTTAAAAATGAATAAATAACTTGATATGGATCATTAGCGACACTCGTATAGAATGAGCTGCTCGTTTACTGTTTTCAAATAATAATCGACTAGTTCGGCACTGTGTTCAATATTCTCCCAAGCATGGCGGACTTGTTCAGCACGTGCGTGCACATATCCGAAGATCGGCTTCCAATATTCTGTATTGACAAATATGAAATATACAATTTTCCAATGAAAGCACAAGCGACCCCGCTATGACGCAGTGAGGCCCCGCGTGCGATAAAAAAATTCGCAAGAGCCCGCCCGACCTCCATCTAACACCAGCTGACATGAGCCACCAGGTCACGTGATGGCTCATCACCGCAATTTTTACTCGAGTCTAGTTATCCGTCACTATCTATAACGTTCCACAACGGCCCCTGCTCGTAAAGCATCGAACTCACGACAATGTCTTCGAAAAAAAGAGAAGCGCTTTCAGTTCAGTATGTGCCCCTACCTATTCGCCGCCAGCAGAGCTCTGCGGGTATAATTACTTCGACGCTGCCCATGGTTGCGATGTTCCTTCGCAACAAGATTATCGCTTGGGCTGCCGTCCTCATTGCTGTCCAGCACTATTTGAACGAGCCACCGTCTGATGCTCCCGGTCTCTACTCTCCCGATGGCGAGGATTCCTCTGGTGGGCTCATGAAGGTTCTGTAAGTTCGAGTCGATGTCTCCGCTAACATCCAGCATGTCAATCGCTGGTCTGCTTGTCAGCTACATGGACCTTGTCTTTCCGCAGCAGTCATTCCTCGGAGCTCTGACTGGTTCGAAGTCTTCTTCGGGTGCGGCTATGACTACGAGACTGTCTGCGCCGAAAGCGACGGTCTCGTCCAGCTAAAACTTACACTCGCTTAACAGGACTCATACCGTATCTTCCACTCCAGTCACGTATCACTACCGCAATTCAATCACTTTTGAATGTTATATTAGAGACTGTCCTATAACACAAAATTACCAACACTCATATAGAGCTATAAAAATACAAGCCGCAAATAATTACACACTATTAAATCTGACCAAAATATAATTAATCGTTCGACGACCAAAGTCATGTCTGTCCTATGCCGTAAATGTACGCAGTCTACTACTCAGGATCAAAAATAGAGTAGCAGTTGGCCAAAATGGTCTCCACGATGACGTTATAGTATGCCAGGTCTTCGACTCTATTGTTCCAGTGTCCACCTTGAGAGTTCCCTTCGAGTAACGATGGTCCCCATACGATGCCAAGGTTCGAGATCGACATCCTGTTTCTGTGGTAGCGGTCTTGAACTCTGTACAGATGAAATACCAGGTACTTGAGCGTGGTATAGTTGGCATCGCGAAGCGAGTTGATTAAAAGATGTAGGGCGTCACGTCTGCAGTCGTTGTCCTCAATGTGAGCTGCTGATATAAAGTCATTGTACAGTTCTCTCGTGAGTAAGGGATCGGGTAACTCTCTAAAGTATTGCTTTAGGGCACCGGCAACGACGTGGATATCGCGATGAAAATAATCGGGATTGCCAACGAGGTCAATCTCTAACGGATTGGACGACTTTTCAAAGACGGACCGCAGATGGTTGATTTCACTGACCAGCCCGTTGACTCTGTAGATTCCCTCGGTCTCTAATCCGAACTGGTCAACAGCCTCTATACACTTCAGCACGAAAGACGGCGCGAGCACAGTCTCGACATTGAGCCTGACACGCTCGGCTTCCATCTGCGTTTCCAGTGGTACACCGAATATACTAGAGCCAGGTACAGAACCGATCGGCTCTTGTGTTCCGGTAGTGTTGACAGAGCCAGTGATCGACGGCTGTATTGAGTCCTGATAGCTCGACCCATCTTCGTAAAACTCTTCGGCTCGCTGCTTGGGGGCCGTCGTATTCGCGGGAGCGCTTGGGAACATCTGCTGCATGACACCGTTGGGATCTCTGCCGTTGCGCGCGACCGGCGGGACACTTGTGATCGGTTGAGAACCTCCAGTCAACGGGTAATTCTGTGGAGCGTGGCTGGTAGCCTGCTGGTAAGCGCCTCCCTGGCTGTAAGCATTTGCATCAGCAAGGACCGGATGCTGACGGTATTGCACCTCCGAACGATGGAGCACAGCCCCTCCGGTGCTTCCAGCCTTCATGACGTAGTTGTAAAAGTCTCTATCGTTATCGACTAGCGCGGCGGCCTCTCGAACACTGCGCACGTTTGAGTTTTGTCTCTTCATCGGGCATACAGCGAGACCGTTGCTCAGTGACAGGGTCTCGGACAGACTGGCAAACTTCTGCAGACTCAGCGCAAGACAAGCGTCGAAATCAGCTATGCTCTCACGGAGCTGCTTGACTGTGGCTGGTCTCAGGTTGTCGAGGAGATCTCGGTTGAGCGCCTGCGCAGTCTGCACCTTCTGACGGTAGTCGGCATCCGCAGCCTGCACTTTGCGCTGAAGTTCCTCCTCGTACTGTGATCCGGTTCTATTGGCTTTAAATTTGAGAGAAACAGACCGTCTGGCAGGATCTCCCGACTTGACGCGCTCGAATTCCTCGCACAGCGAGTCGTACTTGGACTTTGTCTTCTCGACTTGTGCCTCTGCATCAAGGACGTTCTTTTCGTTGCGCAGGCCGCTATCCTTAAGAGCTTTCCGGGACTTCTCAGTGGTGCGACAGATCTCGTGCAAGTCATCGTGCATCTTGTTCAGACTGGAGGCAAACTTTGAGGCATGCTCCGCCAGCTGATCTTGAATCCGCACGGTCTCATCAAACTGGGCAGCAAAGGAGTCTTGTCTTCCTTCTGGCTTCTTGATGGCATCCTGCGTCGTGCGGGTTAACCGCCGAAGCCCTATCGGTCAGATTCGGCCGTCTGAGGTATATCTTACCTTGACAGTATTCCTCCTCGTATGTGGCTCGCTTCTTGATGAAACTCGCAAACTCCTTTCAACAGTCAGAACCGGCTCAATGAGACACCATTTGGCTGCAGCAAATCAACCCACCTTTCCAGTAGTAATGCTATGTTTCAACCTCGAAAGTAGAGTGATGACGCCGATCTATCATATTAGAAATCTGAAACGATTCACGGCCCTCTAATCGAGAGCGCTGGCTACTCACATCAGAGTGCATAATCTCTAAAAGTTTGGGATCGTCAAGTAGAACTGACGAGCCTTGCACTTTTGTCGATCGTTGCGACCGAAGAGGCGTCCCGTCCGCTTCGCTGCTCTGGGGCCCTGCCGGCGGTGCCTGGGATTGCGCGGACGTGACATTGTCGCCCGTCGTCCCTTGCGACGTGTACGACTTATCCGAAATCGAGTTATTGTCCATATTATCTGTCATCGAAGTCGCTGGTGAACAAGCAGCCAGTCACTGCTTTGGCATTCGATAAGAAAATAGTAGAAGTGATGGTTACGCTCAGCCCTGTGCTAAAATTAAAACAACGTCGTATATTTTGTTGTTCTTAACACCCAGGAACGCAGGGTAATGCTGTTGGGACAAATTTTTTATGGTCGAGGTATCTGTTAAATAAGCAATTTTTACGCAAATAACTTCGAGTTGACCGGCAAGATGGACGAAGCTGAGCAGGCTGGAACGGCCAAGAAATTATCTAAGAGACAGCAGAAGGCGCTTGAGTTCAGAAATGCTGCCAAGGAGAAAAGAAAGCTAGCTATACAGGGATCGGATCCAGTAGACGCTGAAGAAGCTGACGCTGACGTGACCTCGAAAATTGCAACAAAGGCTAAGGAGAAGCTACCGGATGAGCTGTACAAGTCGCAGAAGGAGGCGACTAAGAAAGAGCGTTTGGAAAAGAAACAAGCTGCATTGGAGAAGAAGAATGCTGAGAAAGAGGAAGTTTTGAAGGCCAAGGCCAAGCTCGAGGCCAAACCTGCGAAGACGAAGAAGCGGAAAGTCGATAGAGACGACGCTGAGAATAGTGCTGGCGCCACCAAGAAGTCCAAGACCGCCAACGAGAAAGGGAACCGCTTTCTTTTGTTCATTGGAAACCTTCCCTACAGCACGACAGAGAATACCTTACGGGAGCATCTAGCAGCTTGCAAGCCCGACCAGATCAGGCTACCCACGAACCCGACGACCAATAAGTTAAAAGGATTTGCATTTGCTGAATTCACTGGAGATCAGGCTGTCAAGCGGATGAACGTTTGTCTGCGCATGCACCATACTGAGTTTGAGGGCCGAAAAATAAATGTCGAGCTGACAGCGGGCGGCGGTGGGAAGAGTGACAATCGTAAAGAGAAGATTCGCCTCAAGAACGAGAAATTGGAAGAAGAGCGCCGGGAAATAGCCAAAGACAAGACGAAAGCGAAGACCAGCGCGTCGACGGCGTCTTCTACGGACACCACGGAAGGCACTATTCACCCATCTCGTGCTGCTTTAGTGCAGACTTAAGTGACTTAAGCCGAACTGCTAGCTCTCATATTCAAAGGATATGTATTGGTTGAAAAGGTGCATTTGTATGATACAGGAAATTGAGTAGTCGAGATCATTCATACCTGTTCGATATACTACCATAAAACATTACAGTAAGCCCTAAATGATCATTGGTGAGACACATGCGTAAGTCAATAACTCTCATAAGGCTGTTATTACGTATGTCACCTCTCTCCTCTTAAGGAGTCTAATGCGCACACGAAACTGTTCAGCCTGAATAACAAAGTGCAAATCTGATAGTTATCAGGCGTAAACAAAACACTAGATCTTATTAAACCGGAAGCTCAAACAAAATAAACATTAATGAACAAAAACAGTGAAGTATCGATAAACATCGTAACTAATCTTGACGTCGAGAGATCAACCATGCGTCCAAATTAAACCAACTATAAGATAATGCATTTTTTCTGGCGCTTGGGTGTAGGCGCCGGCTTCAGGACAGCGCGAATAGCCTCGTCAAAAACGTTCTTTAAGCCTTTCTGTGTGAGCGCAGAGCATTCCAAGTATCTGACTGCGCCGATGTCCTTGGCCATTTGCAAACCCTGAGAATATGTTATAGGACTCATGCGTTTCTCCCTCAGTCTGTCGATGGTGTTGCGGTCCTCCCTGAGATCAAGTTTGGTTCCGACAAGGATGATTGGCGTGTTGGGTGCATGATGGGAGATTTCGGGAAACCATTTCGTCCTCACGTTCTCAAACGAGGGAGGGGAGACGAGGGAAAAGCAGATCAGGAACACTCCCGTTTGAGGATATGACAAAGGCCGTAGTCTGTCGTAATCTTCTTGGCCCGCAGTGTCCCATAGGCCAAGATTTATAGGCTTTGAGTCCACCATAACATTGGCAGAATAGTTATCGAAAACGGTCGGAATGTATTCGCCAGGAAATGCATTCGTGGTATAACTTATCAGCAAGCATGTTTTACCAACAGCTCTGTATAATGTCAGCAAAGAGATTACGGGATTGAAAATTCCAGAACTCACCCATCACCGGTAACGACACACTTTATGCTCTGCATGGCTGCTGTATATTGATGTCCGGATGTTGAAATTAACTCAAAAAATGACAAAGGACCGCCTGCTCATGTATCGCAGCTGGGGTAGCCAATGTCTTCGCCTTGTGGTATCCTCTGACCATACACAATCTTCGGATGCCTATGAATGATCGCTTGCGGCTTAAGCCAGCAAAACAAGCTGATATAGTCAATCCCTACTCCCCTCCTATCGGCCTTAGCGTTACCTCACTCCCTGCTGATTCTGAGAGTAAGATCCTGTAGCCAATAATTTTTTCTAGCGGATGGCACTGGATTGCGATAATTCTCGAAATCTTGCCTTTACGCGCCTGGAGAACGTGCTGAATCCTGCTGCTGCAAGTATTAACCGAAACGTATTTTGAGATTGCAAGTAAGGTTGACGTCTAGTGGCAACACAGCCGTACCAGTCTGCGAGAAGCGCCCAGCAATTCAATCTACTTGATTCTGATAAATATATAGTGAAATACACTCAATAACGAAAAAAAAATTCAGGAGCGATTATGGACTGATGATGAGGTAAGGCGGAGTGAAAGGTTGCGTGAGGACATTAGATTTGTAGGGCCGATATAAGACGTTCCCACATCAAGGGGAGAAAGTACACCACTTGTTTCTGATTCCTTGCTGCTCGCTGGTGGTGACTGGGCTACAGGTACCAAATAGACAAGACACTGTGGCTCAACTAAACACTCTTAGACCAATTATGCCTATAAGATCTAAGTAGCATACGAAGGGATTCCTCTATGCGGAGAAACTAGTTATTACTGGCTAGTGTTTCGCTGTATTGCAGATATGCTCTTGTTTGTTTATTCTTACAGCGCACCTCGTGCATATGGGTAGACTGGTACACTATTAACTAGGATATTGCTTACTTTGGCGATTGGCGCTGAAGGGGAACGCGTAGTCTTGTACCGTATGAGACCACGTACTACGCCGCGCTAGTTTCGTGTTTATAATGGGATCACGCACACTGTCAGTCAAACGCACAGGAGCGTGTCAGTCTGAATCAAGTCGCAAGAACGAACAGTGCCCAGTAGAAACGAGTGATACGTGAGGCTCAAAGGGCATAAAATATTGCTGAAGTTTGTACGATCATTGGATTAGAGGACTGGATGCTTTGTCATTGCGGATGCCTTGTCATTAGAAGTTGCACATTTCCTTATGAATTAGTGGATATAAACCAGGCATCGCGTCCAGCCGCGATAGTCGTCAGAACTAACTTGATGCTTTGAAGTTGCACGCACAATAGACAATAAGCGATAGTCAAGCGAGTTGCCTATAGAATGGTGGCCCATGTATAGAACAATATAATGAGAAAATCCTCCATATACTTTTGTGTTTAAACACGAACGATAGAGGATGTTTGTGGAGACCATTTATTAATTCTTTTATTTATTTCCCGTCTATCCATCCCACAAGAGTTGCAATCCTTTAAACACAGACAATTGACACATGTAGAGTGTTCATTTAACAAAATCTGGATGAGACTGGAGTCATCACTAAATAACCAAAGATCATTGCTAGAAAACAGGTACCAGTATATACAAGTCGAAAGGGACAAACTCCCGCGTTACAAAATCGAAGACGAGAAAGCACCCGTTGTGGGTGGGATCGCGTCAAATAATTCATAGTGAAATTCATACATTACCAAATCGTTCAACAAATTTTACAAAAAGACTTTATAACAATGGTTTAAGGCCGGATCAAAATGCACTCCTTGTAAGAAATCACATAGCTGGGTTCGTTTTCATTCCCGGAATAGCCTGTATGGATTGCAAATGGACATTGTGCGCTGGTGTGTTGTTCGTTGACATCTGTATTGGCTGTGTCATTGGATCCAATGGCGAAGACGTTGACGGCGTGAACAGGGATGGAATTCCCAGCATATCAGGCGAAAAACCGTTCGCGTACATACCCTGGATGGCGTATTGTCGCTGTCTAGCCTTCATATCGCCCAAATTTTGAGTGGTCGTCGACGACGCCTGCGGGACGAAATCGCCGCCATGACCTGAAGTCGCATGGGCGACTGGCGTGACCGACTGGGGGGCTTGATGAGTACCTATTCCAGATGACAGTAGCTGTGACTGACTGTTGACCGATCGTGGTGTTGAACTCGAGACGCTCGTGTTGCCTGGGGTAGGACTGTTCTTCGTACCGGCCTGATTCACAGCGCACATCCAAATCCGTGTCTTGTAAATACGGAACAGGTCACGCACCAAATCCCTAAAATCAATTCTATGGCTCGCGGTGTAAAAAAATGTGAGCTTTCGTCGATCCCACTGGTATTCTGCGTCGCGAACTTGCATAGCCATTCCTCGTTCTTCAACCTTAGAGACGCATATTTTCATGGCCTTTTCTTCGTCAGCCCTCTTGACGAAGAGCTGCTGTATTTCGTTTGGCTGGGCAAATCGGATGATTTGTTTCGGTTGCAGGATGTTCACCATATTCACATTCTCAGTCTTCGCTGTTGAGTTTGCAGGATCGGAGCTTTGCTGGAGCGCCGCTTGCTGCTCTTGGTGCTGCTGGATCTTTAGCTGTCTGGCGTCCTCTACGCTGACATTCTCATGCGTGACCTTTCCCAGATCCTTGCCTCTGTCAGCATCGACAATGACAAGGTCGCCATGCTTAACGTTAAGACCCGATCCCTCTGGTATGTAGAATACATCTAAACGGCCACCCTTGAACTCGACATAATAAAGTTTCTGGACAGCTGATTGTGCTCCATTGATGACTGTGTGCGAACTTGAAGAGCTACCTGTCAGAGACAGATCGGCAGTCAGAGATTTTGGAGGCACGTGGTCCTCATTGTGGGAGAAGTATGCATCGACGTCAGCACACAGGCTTCTGTAAAAAGCGTTCGAGTCTCCGGGCGAATTGTATAAAGCGCTATTATTGTTGGCAGATTCGCCATTTACTGTTTGCTGGATCTGCTGCGACGGCAGATGAATTTGCTCAGTCAGCATAGCCTGTTTATTCTGGTTTCCTGTGGAGTGTTGCACCTGGGAAATTGACGGCGTGTTTGGATTACCGGAATTGATTTGAGACCCGGCCACGCTGGCAAAAGAAGGACTGTTGATGGCCGCAGATGGAAAATTTAGGTCTCCGGCAGCATATGAATGACGCCGCGAGTGTGTGTCGTTCCAAATACTCTTCGCACTCGGAAAAAGTGAATTTTCGGTAAAAGGTGCGCCCAGAGCTGAAGTATTAAGTCCGTTGAATGACCTCTGCAATGCATCCACAGGATCTTGTGAGTCAGATAAACCACCAGCTCCACCAAGAGTGACCCCTCCAGCTCCATAGGGCATGCTCAAATCGTTCTCCCTAAAAATGGTCTCATCGAGGCCGGGGGGGGCTTGCTTTGAAGTTCTGCCCAGGGGCACATCCGCATGGGAGAATGACATAGACCTGTACGCTCTGGACAGATCGATCTGCTGCAATGGACCCGTCAAAACAGCACCCCCCAGAGTAATTTTGTCTGTAGAATGCATGACACTCGACCCGGAACCAGACTTCATCGGTTGAAGGTTGGAATCAGCACCGCCTCCGTGAATTCCAAAAAACGGTGCTGTAGATGCAGAAACTGGGTTGTTTCCTTGATCTCCCCAAAGACTCCACCTTCGGGTAGGATAATCCACCATGTCGCCGTTCATGAGTGGAGATGTGGTGGCGTGTAAACCGGCAAGCCACTTGTCTGTGTCAAAATTGACGGCTGGTGACGGATGTGAGCTGGTCGGTGTCAATACTGCGGGTCTGGGACGCGAAGAAAACTCAGCCGCATACGACGGCCGTCTGGAAGAGAGTGCAGACAGTCGTCCGGGAACCGGATTTTCTGAGATGTCGTCGTCAGATAATGATTCAGATGGCGAGCCGATTGGAGACACCGGACGGTTCGACGGCATCACGATTTCGATCGGGTGCATTACTTATTTATCAGTTCGCACAAAGCACTTGGACCCCAGACAGTAACGTGTATATCTAGATCTGTTTATACTCCATGTAATATCGTCAGGCGAGTGTCTGTTTAACCTTTAAAGCATCTAGTTGTCCAAATTTTCTGACGTTATAGCCGAACAAATGTTGTGGCTTCTATAATTTTGATCATGAAACGAATTATCGACGAAAACAGTGCCTGTGCGTGTATTATCTGGTTTCCACTGATGGTGCGAAGTGAAACAGAAACAGAATCGATTAACACGAAATTGACATATATAGCATGATCAGTGATTTCACACCAATCCTGCGGTTTATTTGTTTAGTTGATGCCTGTTCCCTGATCGTTCGACCGATCTGATGTTTTCTGTGCAAAAAAAGTGCTCAGGTCAAAGTCCAACGAGGATTATGTTGAATAAATAAGAGCACTTTACCTGAACAAGAATATAGATAGCAGTCAGAAGACAAGATATTTGTATACTAAAACTGTCAACAAGCCGATTTGTCGCCTAACGTGCGTTTTGACGATATGTTGGAGAAACAAGCCAATCTTGACAATTGAAGTGGAAGAAAGACTCGTGTAAAACAAGGAATGACGTCTTAAGAGAGGAAGTCGTGAGTACTGTGTGACAGCTGATATTATACATAGTATTTTCCACATTTACACCAATAGGCTCACGTGTTGTGGCACTTCCCCGCATTGTAACCGCTGGCAGTTTAGCGTTTTGGGAGACATTTATGGAGTATATGCCACGCGCTAGTACTAAGTATGCTAAACCTGTGAAAGATCTCCGCTTAAATTAAGGTCATGATCAAGGCGTTTTCAAAGCTCACCCACCGCCCATTAAATTATTACAAGGACGAACCTTCTGAACACATGAAATTTAATACGCATTGATACATGCAAATACGAGTTCAGATATTACATCTTAAATTACACACGACGCTCCACGTTTTCTACCGTTACCATCAACCTACAAAACCCAGGTGGCAACAGTAAAGGAGACAGAGAAACACCACTCTCCTTGAAATACTGGAAACACGATAAGCTGAATGACCATTTGGAACAAAGAAACACCCGAAGTCTAAGTAGTGGTGTACAGGGCTCTCTCACAACTCACGAGAAATCCCTTCGTGCTCCATAATACCGACAATTTGAACAATTTGAAGACACATTCCACTTGAAGACACATTCCACTTGAAGACACATTCCACTCAAAAGAACAAAGTCTGACGGTGTCCAAATATCAGGATGATATCGGTATCTAGCGGCGATTCGTCGCCTGTATCTCCATGGTCTGACCTGGATACTGGAAAGCAAAGACGAAAGAGTAGTGTACCGCTGCAAGAGATCGCGCCGCAAATTCTTCTGCCCCTTATCGATCGTCCAGTGGAAATTGCCGCGCTTGTTGAGCATAACTCATCGTTCTTCAACCTTTTGCAAGGAAATATAGGTGAGCGCTCTTACAAAGATCTGCTATTGGTCCTATTGTCCAGCCGAGAGGAAATCAGCGATCTCTTGTTCATTGCGCAGGCGAAGAGTATTGTGTGTAAGGGACCATCAAGCCACAATGTATTGTGGAGTCAGTTTACACGCATTATCGGCTGGGATGAACCGTATCCCTCAGGCTCATCAGACCATGGCGAATACACCACTACGCCATTAAATAATACCTACGGCTCGACTCCTAGTTCCAGTCCTTACAAGTTGGGCTTCCAAGATCCTTTCAACTCAAGCTCAACCAGCCTTACTAGCCATGGCTCTTCTATACCCACTATAGATGAAGTTGGTGAGTAGCAATTTCACCTAATATACCGCACGAACACGTTACACTCTATACGAAGATATATCGATGTTGCAAGATGTTACAATCCACAGTTTTAACGAACGAAAATAAATGACTTCATTTAATATTTACTTTTACATCGCTCTTCTACCCTATGTTGTATGTTTTTTTTATATAAACACATGCGCAGATCTAGTGTCTGAATTCCCGCCGACCGCCAGTAGTGGGACGGACCTGCTTCTTGTGGGTGACCGGAACAACTTCAGCGGGAAGGTGAAGCCACTCTCTCAGGTACTCAATACCAGCGTCGGTGAGAGAGTAGTAGTAGTACTGCCACGAGAACTGAGTCTTAACGTAACCCCGCGAGTCAAGCGACTGAAGAGCCTTAATGACCTAAACGTCAGTCACACATCAAATATAATTGACTTACGTAAAGGTTCTTCGTGTCAATCTCGTCGTGCTTAGGCTGGTTGAAGTCCTTCTTTGCCACAAGCACGCCCTCTGTTCTCGTTAGCATATGAACGAGAAATCCCCTATAGATCACACTAGAGTGAAAGCTTAGACATACCATTGAGGAGGTACATGTGGATCTTCTTGCGGTCTTCCTTGGGGATCAGCATATTGATATTTTCGACAATATAATCAGCGTATGAACTGTGATGGCTTCTGGAGTTTGGATATGAAAATATCTAGTCACCGGCGGAGTGGGATGTTTGTGTTGATTACTTCGGAGGTACTGGGACCTAATGACTATTGTGACTGCTTTAGGGTTTTTGACCTAACTACAATTTGATGACTAACATATTCGTAATAAGCACACTAACCGCTGGGAGCGATGAGTCCTGACCAATATACCACCTTCTCACTTCACGTACCTTGTTCACCGTCGTCAGCAAACATGAGCATGATCAATGTTTTCGTCGCAACCGTACCCGGTGTGGATGCTATATTTATAGCTATTACTGGCGACAAGTCTTTGGCATCATTGTACCGCATTCTACACCGTCAATTACCGCAGCCAGTGTCGGAAAGAACATATGTGACCTATCGATCTGGCAGATCTTTACCAGTCAGTGACCGGACAGTCTTCCTCCAGGACCTCGTCGATGATGGGAACTTTGATGCCGGTTCTAGTCATGAACTTAATCTTCGACTGAACTTCAGATTATGTGGAGGCAAGGGTGGTTTCGGTTCTCAGTTGAGGGCACAGGGAGGGCGAATGGCCGCGGCCAGACGAAGAAAGCACATGACAAAGGAAGAGCTTGAGAGAGAAAACGACAGCTTCCGTAATCTTGACGGACGACGGATGCGAAGCGTGCGTCAAGCTAAAGAGTTGGTGCAGTTCCTCGAAGGCAAAGACGAGCGGGAGCGAGCAGAGAGTCAAAAGAAGCGAGCTAAACTTCTGAAAATTATTGAGAATGCAGAGAAGATGGAAGGACGGGGCGAATCAGATAGATTCACCGATGTTGATTATCTCGAGCAGGTCGAAGCAGCGGTTGAAGAAGTGAAGAAGCAAGTCGAACTTTCGGTCGCAGAAGATCGCCCATCAATAGATAAGAGTCGGGTAGGTCGCACCGTCTACAAGGAGGAGAGCACAGTAGCTTCTAGTTCTAGTTCCAGCAGAAACAGCAGCAGCCACAGCACCACTAGCCAGAGTTCCATGTCAAGTGCAAATAGTGGCGAGCGCGTGCCAAAGTTTGCATCCTTCTACGACGAAGATTTTAGTAGCGATAGCGAGGAGGAAGAGAGATAACCTCAACCATAACGGAACCGCATTCAGGGTGTACTATGTTATAATTATCTGTATATTATTATTTTAGGTGTGTCGTCATTTGTAACTACCGTTTTTTGAACATAAAAAGATTAGTAATATCGCATCACGAGTGGCCAACGTGTGTGCTCAACTCCCATCACTACATTTATTACAACCAGCGATTCACTGGTGAGAATCAGATTTTTACAGCACACCTACCGCGACATGTTTCTTCGCAATTTTGACCGGCGTTTTGCCAGTCGGATGCTATCTGGGCAGGGCCGCAGCACCACCTGTTTTGCAAGCGATTTCCATGCACGCCAGAGATTTCCTCTGCTGGGGACTTCGATGGCGCAGCGCCGCTCGATGTTTATACAGACTGCGACAACCCCAAACCCGGATGCCCTCAAATTTCTTCCAAGTGTGGAGCTGTTGCCACCCGGTAGTCGTACCGTGGAATTTCTTTCTGGGCGAGAGGCTCATTCATCACCGCTGGCAAAGAAGCTCTTTTCCATTGATGGAGTAAAATCAGTGATGTTCGGTTCGGATTTCATTACTATCGAAAAGGATACGGAAACGAAATGGCCAGTTCTCAAGCCTGAAGTCTTCAGTATCGTTACTGAACATCTGAGTGCATCTGGAGGCGGAAATGTTGTAGTGGAAGGAACAAGCGCGAATGAAGATACTGCATTTCAAGAGGGCGACTCCGAAGTCGTAAGTATGATCAAAGAACTTATCGACACTCGTATCAGACCGGCAATTCAAGAAGATGGTGGAGACGTGTCTTACAGGGGCTTTGATGACGGAATTGTCAAGCTGCAACTGAAGGGTGCATGCAGATCATGCGATAGTTCTAGTGTCACTCTGAAAAACGGTATCGAGGCCATGCTAATGCACTACGTGGACGAGGTTTCCGGCGTCCAGCAAGTCCTAGATCCCGAAGAAGAAATCTCACTTAAAGAATTCGAGAAGTTGGAAAAAAAGTTGAAACAGCGAGAGGAGGGTCAGGCGTGATGGTGTTAAGGTGAGCCTAGGTACTACGACCCAGAAGCGCTGGAGAGGGGAATACGTCATCTAGAACTTTCGCGTTGTATTCGAGAAAATATATTGTACATACCGACGCAAAAAACTGGAGTGCATTACGATCATTTCCGATCCGTTTTACAACACTCGAAGTACATACCCTGCAATATTGGTCAAGGATAACGCTAGTCTGTCAGCAAATGTTCCTGGCTGAATACGATTAGTGTCGTCGTGATCATCCCAAAGTACGCATCTCGCTATTGTTCTACCCAGGAGCACATTGACACTTGTGTAAGCTGAATCGCAGGAGCACCGATACATATAGTAAATCAGTATAGCCACAATCAGCATAGTAGTGAGAAGCTGTATTCTCAAAGCTGACAAATTGGTGAGACAAATGGTGTATACATCGTAGTTTTCACCACAGACGTTGCACGTATGATATGATCTCCTGTCGGTAGATTTCAGCCGCCATTTCTGCAAGCAAGAATTATGTACCAGCTTTGAGGTTCCAGAGCAGCGGCAAGGCGATAATAGTGGTCCTCTTTCCGGTGACTCAATCTCCTTCAGCCAGCATATCCGACACTCGTCATTATCTCTGTCCTCCAGTAAATCTGTGTAGGCCATGGCCAACAATGATATCATAAGAGGGTTAGTAAAAGTAGATTAGCGTGGTCCGCCATCGTTGGGAGCAAATTTGCTCCGTAACAAAACTTTTCGTCCATATCCGGCCCTGTACGAGCACAACCGATCGATGCTTCGCTCAGCCGTACAACAGCTCAGCTGGAGGATTGGAGCACGAAGATATTTAACTACAAGGAAATGTAAGTCATGCGGAGCAATTGCGCAGGCAGATTCAAAAGAACGCCCGGGATATTTTCCCCTAAAATCGAAAGGCCACCCACAGTCTGGCAACAAACACGATGAGGAGGAAGTCTTTTCAAGCAGTTTGGAATCATTTGATACGCATAGCTTGCATTTGCTAGCTGGAACAGAAAGTGAATACGACTCAACTGTCGGAGATGAAAAGGCGATCAGATCAACACTACTCGAGCTGCTTCGTTCGTCAGGAAGGCCTTCGGTAGTTCAAAACACCAAGGGAGAGGCAGACAGGGTGTGCTATAGATGCCACTCAATCCTTCATTTTTCCGCTACAAATTTAAGCAACCCGCTTGGCGAAAGCATCAGTGGTGAAGATGTCCGTCAAAAAATACCGCCTAAGGCAAACGTTGTTCATGTTATAGATGCGTACGACTTACCCGCATCTCTATTATACCCTTTCGATGAAAATGATTTTGGCCCAAATGATACGATAGTCGTAAATAGGGCGGACCTGCTTTGCGGAAACTATCGTGAGGCAAGCCAAAGACTACGGCCATATGCATTGAACATACTAAACGCTGCTCTCAGGTCGGAACAGATGAGGAGTCGCGCGAAGGCTTTGACGACGGCGAGTAAAACCATCGTCTCAACTGAGATCCTTGAGAGCAGGAATTTGCCTCAGTTAAGCGATAAACAATTTAGCAGATTATCCGGAGACCAACAAACGTCTTTACTACGAAAGCAAGAGAAACACACTCGAGAAGACGTGTGGTACAACGAGGATTCTAGAATTGTGGAGAACGTTCATATTGTATCAGCGCGGAAGGGCTGGGGTTTGAAGGAGCTTGTCCGCTCGATCCCTGAACGGACTTTCTTTTTCGGATTTAACAACGTCGGCAAGTCTCGGTTGATCAGACAGATAATATCCCTGTTTAACGCTGACCTGCGGAACAAGAAAAAAGATGGGCCTGGCTCAAGCTTTATTCCAGGGATGACCAGGGAGAAGCTTAAGTTCGACGTTATCTGCGGCAAGAAAGTCAAGTCCATAATTGATTTACCAGGGGTCGAGAATTCAGATAACGTCTTGTGGAAGTATGTCAAGCCAGAGATGATAAAACAATTAGTGGCAGGAAGAATTCTTAGCCTTAAAGGTCGCGAACACAAAACGATCAAACCTGGGCAGTGTTTGAACATAGGAGGGTTGATCTACGTTAAATCAGACGATGCCTCATTGATAGCGTGGCCGATGATTGGAGAGCAAGCGGTATTGACCACAATCGTGAATTCCAGTTTCGAGCGAGCTAAAGAGACTGTTCTCACACAGACTGTTCGAGGCCTCGCTGTCACAGCAGACACCGCTCGCCGTCTCGCACTGGCTGGGGATTTTCGGGTTGACGGCGGAGGTATAGACGTGGTAGTTCGTGGTGTAGGGTATGTAGAACTTAGAATAACAGGGAAGATACCAGAAGGCGGCGCGCAAGTTTCAGTTTATGTTCCCGAAGGTGTAAATGTTTTGGCAAGGAGACCCATTAGTGAGTCCCTAAAGCCTGTATAGGACTTCTATTGATGAACTAAGCGGCGAAGTTGCTTGTATATATATAATTGAATGTTACCTTTGGAACGTGTCAAGATAGCTTATCCGTATAAGCCATGCTCAATCCCCACCTTAACAGGCTTTCCGTAAACGCCCTTCCATGACTTCGGCTCACTCAGTACACTAGTATCACTGGCACCTAAAATTTCAAGAACGTCTTTCGCAAGTTGGTGAGCATCTTCGAAATTATCTCCGTCAAAGGCGTATCTGACGAGGCATTGAAGTGTAGTCTTATCGTATAATCCAGCAAGAGCGCAAAGCAAAGGAACGGTCACTCCCGATCCGGGAAGCCGAGACCTGGTGACCGACGAAGTGTGAGGCTCAGAAATCTGTAAGGATTTCATGAGGCCTAAAAGATCTTGGTCATTGAGTAGCACGGATCGGGATCCTCGAACGTCCAGCCGTCTTGCTGCGTCCGAGGATGAAAGTAAGATTATTCGAGAAAAATTGCCAGCCCGGATGAAAGGCAGCAATACATCCTCAATAAACTTCGTCTTGCTTCCAGGTAGAGTCGGCGATCGTTGTTGTAGACAAGTGATCCCCAAATCAGGGCGACTGAAAACTTGTATGGCGGTGCTTAAAGCTACTGCAGGATGATAGTCAGATGGAGACGTGAAGGGATACACTGTCCCAAGATCATCTAGCGACTGCTCATATTGTAGATGAAGAGTAGATACGATTAAGTCCACGCTCAGCTGAGGGATGTTCGCAGTTGAAACCGCTGGCAATATCAGTGTTGTCATTTTGATAGTCGCCATTAACTGAGAGTGAAGTACATAAATATGTTTAGTATCTTAGTTGGGAAATACAAATTACGCACAGCTTTCTTTAATAGTTCACCTATACACCAATATAATATTGATCTACTGTACATCTTGAAGGGTGGCATTTATATGATTCAAAAGGTCTTTTGCAGTAGCCTCGTTTCCCATCTTGAGAATTAGTGAAACTCCGTGACGATATACTTACGCGTAAAGCGTACTGGACCGGCTTTTTGTCCTCCCACGCCGCAATCCGAATAAATTTTTCTGTGGCCAGCGAACTCTTCATTCCAGCCATACACTGCAATCCTTTATAAATTGGAAGATTGAGAATTACACGTAGTGACCCATCCGAACGCATCACGATGCGGTATCTCACCTTTGTCTTATCTTCACAATTTTGTTTTGTTTTGTTCAAGTGTAGTGATCCTACACCCCTCTCCTTCCACCCATTCTGAGTGTTTGCAGTGTCTAGCAGATATAACTTCGCTCGACATGAGTAGATCGACTCTTCAAGCTCTTCGCCTGTTTCCACTTGCTGTTCAGTCAACGGTTGACTCACTTGTACGTAAAGGTTATCGTCACCCTGTAATATTTCTGAGTCGCCCGTCAATTCCTTATCGGCATCTTTGTCATCAGTCTCTGTATATTCTTTTGACTTTTCGTCTGCGGACTTGGATACTGAAAAAGGATTCGAGGACAGGAATGACGAGAAGGGTGCTGCCTTATGTTATTAGGCTGAATACTATGACGAATCGTACCTTTCCTGTTACGAAGGCCGAGGACATGACTGCGGAAGGTCTACCAAATGTGCTCGTTGATCCAAATGACGATGTTTTGAATGCTGGTGAGGTTGATGTGGTAAACGGAGAGGCAGCAGTAGTAAACGGATTCTTGGCATCTACCGGATTTGTGTCCTTGAAAACAGCAAAACTCTCAACACCTCCAACTTCTGCTTCGATCTTGCTTTCAGTCTTGTCAAATGTTACCGACCTCGCGGTTACTTCCGAAAGTAGGGGGTTTGCTTCAATCTGCCCATTGTCGTTGAGATCAGCATTAATGGGTGGTGAAATGTCTGTGCCAATATTAACTATCCTCTCGATTTATCGATCACTCACCTTCGGATTGTACGGCTTTTGTGGATATCGGAGCCTTCTCTTTACTTGCCACATCCCCGAATTTGTCCTTAGAGGACTCCTTGTCCTCTACATTCCGTGGAGATACAATCTCCCCGCTGTTGGCATCGTCTTTGAGAGGATGCGCGGGAGCAGCTTGATTAAACGCGTCCGCTTCACCTGGACCAGTTGTAGTTACACTCTCAGGCTTCTGTTTTTTATGAGAAGATTTCTCTCTTATGGATCGATCTAGGTCGGAGTGTCCATCATCTCTCTCTGATTCTGAATCGGAATTCGAAGTAGCGCGTGTCCGCTTCTTCAAGCTGGCTTTATTGTGAAGATCGGAGGATTTGTCTTTCCTTGTAAGCAATGAACAATTACAAATCAGCAAGACCTGAGCGTTCCACCCGGAAGAGCTGAGTGCACTGACCGTTACTTCTCTTGATAGACGGGCCGAGGGGGATAGGCACGTCTTTGTCGGCCAAGTTTTCAGAATCGCCGGCGCTGTTCACCTGCACGGATACCATCGGTAGTTTATTGATCCAGTAACAAAGAGATATTGACGATTAACAGAAGGTATTGGTAGCGTCTATGACTTCTGGACTGGATAATCCAACCAGTATTCGCCTGCACGCATTATATCGATGTTAATTTGATTCTATCACGTGACATAAACACAACGAGTTGGTTTAACACATAAGATTGTAAATGTCAAGGTTGTGTGCGCGTAGTGGAGATTTTGATGAAGGTAGTATTTTTGATATTTACTGATCCACTTTTCGATCTCCGTGAACCTTTGCACAACTTACGTACCTACCTCAAGTTTTCGGATAGACGAGTGCTACAAGATGTTCACGGGTATTGTGGAGCACATGGGCAGTAGGTAGCATATCGGAGAACAGTAGCTAAGCAATAGCGGTGTCAGAGTTCATTGAAACCGACACTACCGATGTCGGGGGGTACGGCAGCTCCATCGTCATAACCGACGTGGGCCCTATTCTTGAAGATGCTCATCTCGGCGACAGTATTGCTGTGAATGGTAAGCTGCGCTTCTTTTTACAAAACTGAAGCGAATAGGCACATGTGTCACAATTACGCAATTTGACTCCACCTCGTTCAAAGTTGGAGTGGCCCCTGAGACACTGAGACGCACGAATCTCGGCGAACTTGTTCCCGGAAAAAAAGTGAACCTTGAGCGGGCTGTGGCAGGTCATGTGCGCTTTGGTGGTCACTTTGTGCAGGGACATATTGATACCACAGCCGAGATTATTTCCATCACTCCAGATGGAAATGCGAAGACGTTTTATTTCTCTCCGAAAAACCCTGAAATTATGCGCTACATTGTGGAAAAGGGCTTTATATGTGTTGATGGTGCATCTTTGACTGTAATTGATGCCGACGACGCTAACAACCGTTTTTCAGTCATGCTCATATCATATACTCAAGAGAAAATTGTTACTGCTACAAAAACTGTTGGTGAAACCGTTAACGTTGAGGTTGACCTAATGGGAAAACTTCTTGAGAAGCAGGTTACGCTCCAAATTGAGAAGCAACTCAGCTCAAGCTCCGGCAGTATCCTTGGTGACATGGTCGAAAAAATTGTTGAGTCGAAGCTGAACGATCGCGGAAGAGGACTATAATAGTATCTAGTGAATATCTTCTAGTAATTATACATCGAATAAATCGTACAGTATAATTATTCATGATTCCTCTCGGTCCATGTCTTCTCGGCTTCTCTTCCGCCCGGTTTTCGATTCGCGACCTTTCTTTTTGGCATGAATGATTTTCATCTCGTTTATAGCCTCACGTTGAGCTTCGCCGACTCGCTCTGCTAAGAGCATGACTGCCTCTTTATCATGAGGATATTCTTCTAGTTTCTTGCCCAAAACTCCTTCAATGCGGAGAAAGAGTTCTAGGTCGTACTGAGTTACCAAAGACAAACTTTTTCCAGCCCGACCTGCGCGAGCGGTTCTTCCGACGCGGTGAATGTATTGCTTTGAGTCGGTTGGAATATCGTAATTAATGACACAGTCCACGAGGGGGATATCCAAACCTCTCGCTGCTACATCCGTAGCAACTAAAATCGATCTTGCACCAGACTTGAACTTATTTAAAGCACCAAGGCGTGCAGATTGTGTCATCTGTCCATGTAAAGGTACGGCAGCAAATCCCAAATTTCGCAAGATCAAAGCTAGTCTTTCTGTGTCATTGCATGTTCGAGCAAAAATAATGGCTGACTGCCCAGCGGATTCGTTCACAAGGTAGACTAGATACGTATCTTTATACTTGAAAGGGAAGAATAGATAAGACTGAAGTAGTGTCTTCACTGTTTCGTATTTCGACGATACTGCGACTCGCACAGGGTTAGAGAGGGAAGCTCTCTGTAGCTTTTCTACCTTAGAGGTCATAGTCGCTGAAAACAATAATGTCCGACGCTCTCTTGGGATGATCTGTAAGAGTTTATCGATGATCGGACCAAAGTCCATGTCAAGTAATCGATCCGCCTCGTCCATGACAAGATATTTCAAACCTCTTAGGCTGAATCCTTTGGTGTGTTCCAGATGATCCATAAGTCTCCCAGGAGTAGCAACCACTACGTGTGGTTTCTTTGCAAGAGCGACAGATTGAGCCATCATATCCATTCCTCCGACAATGACTGCAGTGCGAAGACCTATCATAGCACCGAGTGCATCAAATTGTTCCGATATTTGGTAGGCCAACTCTCGTGTAGGCGCTAGAACACAAGCGAACAGACTGGATGGCTTCTCCCACAAGGCTGGCAATTAGCATTTCCATCTGATCTGAGATATCTCACCTTGAAGGATAGGCAGCGCAAACGCCGCTGTCTTTCCGCTTCCTGTCTGTGCCAGTCCTATGACATCCCGTCCTGGGAACTATTAGCTGTGTAAAAATGACAAATTATACCTTGTAGTGCAACCGGAATAGACTGCTGCTGAATCGGCGTCGGAGAGGTGAATTTAAGATTACGGCACGCCTCGCACAGTGGTTCGATCACGCCCTTCGAATGTCAGAAAGTGAAACACTAGAAAGGCAACATACCAGTTGCTCGAACGTCTTAACAGCGTCTGCATCGGTTGTCACAATATCAGGGCCCAGGACTTCTGCAGAGCGCCTCTTCTCTTCTGAATTTGAATCGTTAGCATCTACCTCTGTTTCTGCGGCCTCAGATCTATCTTTCGGCTTGATTCTATTCATTTTTGAGTGCACAGGGAGCATTTTCGCCCTTTTGTTGGCAGACATCTTGTTTGGTTTCAGTTTTGCCATTTTTCATGTCGATTGTAATTTTTTTTTCTAAAGCGCTGCTTTGTACCAGTTGGGACGAATAATGGTACTACATAGAAAGAGAAAAAAGTTTTTTACGCTATTGGGAATTATTCTTGCTGGAGCGCCGCCCAAACAATAATTTTTTTATCCTGCAACAACTATCTAGAATACAATCAAAATGGCCAGAAGAAGAGTAAGTCTACTTTTTTCTCTTTGAGAAGGCAGCTGCGCAGGAACAAGGTGGAATTACGGTCATGTCGTTGATCTGGTTCTTGGCTGTCTGAAAGACTTTTAGCATACTAAATTACAGCAAAAAAACCGAACCCATACGACAAGACCTGATCCTGTGGACCAAAAGGTTCCACAGTCGATGGTTTTTAAAACAGGCTCTTCTGATGTCGGAAAAGGGCTTTCACAGCTCGTTATGGACGTGAGAACAGTCATGCAGCCGCACACTGCTATAAAACTACGGGTACTCATGGCGATTCAAATTGAGCTGACACATTAGGAGCAAAAATCTAATAAGTTAAAAGATTTCTTAGCTATGGCTGGTCCGCTCGGTGTTTCGCATCTTTTAATGTTCTCCAAGTCACACGCTGAATCTACTGCGGTATTGAGGATCGCACATACTCCTCGTGGCCCTACGCTTCACTTCAAAGTGAAGAAATACACCTTGGCTAGAGATATCAGACGCGTTCAGCGACACCCCAGGACGCTGATTTCCGAACTTAGAAATCCTCCTCTACTTGTCCTTAATGGATTTGCGCCGAACTCAGGCGAAGCCGAGGCCGAGGCCTTGAAGGGCGGCCTTCCGAAGAACAGCAGTATACGGCTGATGACATCCATGTTCCAAAATATGTTCCCCCCAATTACCGCTACTACTTCGGCGCTCAAGACAATTCAAAGAGTCATGCTAGTCAATCTGAATAAGAAGACAGGACTTATCGAGGTGCGCCATTACGCTATTACAACGAAGACCGTAATTAAGCGTAACACCATCACGACGGCTACCGACCAGCCTGTTATCAAGGACGAAAGTGATGAAGATGTTAACATGAATTCAGACAACGATGTCGATTTCACGGAGGATGCTAAAATGAGTTTCAACAAACTGGGGTCCGAGGATGAGGGCGACTCAGAGGAGGATCTTAAGGAAGAAGACAATGTGTCTGATAACAGATCTCATGTCAGATTGAAAAAATTTCTCGCGTCTCGGAAGTCTTCAAGATTTCCCAAGCTAGGGCGTACACAGGACGCCGCGGACTTTTTGTTGGGAACTGAGACGTCGGGAGAGATGAGCGACACCATGACAAGTGATTCTGAGCTGGAGGATGACGAAATTTTTGAAAGTCGGCTTCTGAGTAAAGATGGCTCGAGATCAAAAAAAGCTGTGAAGCTCACCGAGGTTGGACCGAGAATGACTTTACAATTAAGTAAGATTACTGATGGCGTCTGCGAAGGAGAAACGCTGTATAATGCTTTCCCCCCTAAGGCTACAAAAAAGGGTGGAAAAAGCAGAAAAAAATCTGCTACCACTGAGTAACAAATATCATCTGATAAAACAACTAAATGTACAAATACATCCTGACTAGTGTAACATTCAAAAAGAAGTGAAGAGAAAACTCTGCAAAAACAGTACCCGAACCATAGTATATAAAACAAACTCCTTGCGTTAACATATAACAGCACCGGGAAGTCTCAAAACATTATTTAATAAACAAAACCTTGCCACAATATTACTGATCTGAACCGTGGCTATTTGTACACGAGTACCAAAAAGTGAGTCTCATCATTGCTTGGCGGTATGATGTACACTACTCCCGGGTTTCTTTCTTGTCGGAATCCATACTTCGTTCCTTTGTTGGTTGTTGCTTCTTTCGGTAATCAGCAAACGATAGCTTTTTCACCGGTCTAGGAGGTGGAGCTGGAGTCGGTGAAAGGATTGGAGAGATTATGCCAGAAGACGTATTCACTGGAATGATATTGCTCAGCGAAGTGACTTGAGTAGGAGTCGTTTCTGATGGACTGGCTCCAGCTGTCAGAGGTGATTGATGTCGTAGTGTGGACGTCGACGTCGTATTCTCGAGGTTTGATTCGGTCAAATTCGAATGAAACGCCGTGGAGCTTTGAGATGTGGCCGGGTGCGATCGCGGGGAGACTGAGCTTTCCAGTCTAGAGGTTCCGTTACCTGTTTGTTGCATGTCATGTGCGTCTTCTGACAATGGCGCTTCGACATTGATATCGTTGTGATGTGAAACGACAGCCATGTCATTCGCAACGCCATCTCTGTGGGACTGATCCCCAGAAATTTCGCTTCGAAGAGCAGGCGCTCCTTCATTTGCAGGGATTGGAAGATTGGTTAAAGTAATTTGTGAAGAAGTGGAAAATGGATCATTTGTAGTCTCAATTTGAATGTCAGACTTTATCTCAGGCCGCTCTGGTCGCTGGTTTCTTTCATCAACGCCTTGCTCTATCTCAGGCCTGTAAATGTCGGCCGTTGTATCCATGAAATTTTCATTTTCGTTCGGAAACAGATCTTTTTCCAGCTGTGCACGATTCACATCTGGCGAGTCTCCGGTTTCTTGCTGCAGCTCTGGACTTAAGGTTTCTGAGATAGGGAGCGACGCCTTCTGCTCATTCAAGGCGAAGTTCGCACGTTTTCGCTTCTCTAAAGCGCGGTTGGCGCGTACGTACTCCTTGATGTATCGCTTAACTGCGATGACCTTGAACGGAAGCCATTCCATGTCTTGTAGCTTCGGAGAAGCATGCCTGTCATCGTCTGAAGAGAAACCATGACTGCCCTGTGACCTTATGTTCCGGTCACCAATTTGATCTTTTGATCGAGACGTTGGTCGGGTTGGCGGCTGGGATCCATTTTCTGACCCAGTGAGCGATGACCTCTTACGCTTGCGGCCGTTTGTAGTTGACTGGTTCTTATCGGCAGAGGAGCTTGCTCTGATGGACTGCTGGGAACCTCCTGATCGGTCCTTTTGCTCTTGTTCGAGACGTTCGATACGCGCAAGCGCATCTTTCATCTTTCGCTCTTCTCGGGTAGACATCATTCTTAAGGACGAATTTGTCAAGGTTGACGGCTAATTTCGCAAAATTCTGTATCGAACCGCAATAGTACTCATAAGACAAGTTACATATGGCAGCACAATTTTACTGATCCCAAATGAGAACCATAGGCTACCGAGAAATAATTCAGGGTATTATAATCAGAAGGCCTTGCTCGGTGTGCACCGTTGCCGTGTCTTCAGTTTTGTTGTAATTAATTCACAGGACCGTGGACGAAACAGTAGCAGTTAATAGGAGAAGGAACAGTTGTGACTTCGTCGGTTTTTTTCTCGAAATGTCCCTCCAATATTAGTGAAAGCATCACTCTTGAAATTTTCCAGTCTCTGAACAAAAAATATGTGCACGGTTGAGCCCGATACTCAGCTCACTAACTCAGCTCTCGTAGGCGGATTCGATGAAGTGTCGCAGAAAATTACACTCCTGATTGCTGTAAATTCAATCCATCAACGAACCACAAGTCGCTTTGAGCCACCTCTTTTAATAGTACATAGCGAGGATATTGAGTGCGAAGGAGATGTAATGAAAAAATTTGTTTAGACCAGAGAAATTAAAATATGTGGATGGACCAGATGGGAGGGAACTTAAAAATTTTGTGATCCTCCTAGCAGCTCGAAAAATGAATAGTAGTCTATTCGCCTGCTGGCCACACACTACAGTTTCGCTGCTAGTCCACATCTTTGACCAACAGCCAATTTATAAAGAGCCCTCAAATGTAATAGTCAAAATGCTGTATTTGATTGAATATTCTAATAAATTACAACTTGTTGAGAGCAACTCGAAGCAGATCATTTCTTAGTCTTTGTCTTCTTTTTTGCGGGTCCTTTCTCTTCGCTCTCATATTCTTCGTCCTCAACTACGTCCTCTTCGTCGTAGCCAGCCTCAGAATCCGAGCCGGACCCAGAGCTATTGTGATTCTCGTCATATTCTTCAGCGACGTCGCTATCGTCGGAGTCTTCTCCAACAAAGTCTTCATCGACGCTTTCTTCGTCCTCTGAGGCTGAACCTCTGTCGCCTCTCGGCGCAACATCCACATCAGAGTCGTCAGAGTCATCCCCGAGCGCGGCTGCAAGCATTGATTGCTCTTCAACCAGGTCATTCTTGACTCTGATATTTTTAGATTTTAGGTGCTGCTCAATTTGCGACTGTTCCTCCCGGTTGATACTTGAGAACTGATGCTCAGTGCCGTTTTTCAAAGTCACAGTAAGATCAAAAGTTCTTGACGACGACACAGATCCCCCAACTCTGGAAAAGGTAACATAGGAGACATCAGAGCACGCCATGTATAATGTAGGTTTTGGTATAAATAAGAAACTTTTGTCTAGAAAATAGATGTAGCCTTCACTAGCTTTGAGCGAGCACTTTACTCCTGCTTGTCCGTGGATGCTGGTGAAAGATCCCGGTACTGTAATTTTTTGCCCGGAAAGGCCTCTAAAGACCTGAGCAACGACTTCATGAGCAGGCTGGTCGTACTTCTTCTTAAGCTTGTCGGCGTATTTCTGCTCAAACTCGTCACTGAAGTTAGCGAAGTAGATACCGGCACTTACTCTTCAAGGTTTACTTCGACCTCAATCTCCTCCTCCTTGAGAAACTGCACGACTAAAAATTGATATCTAGTTTGGCCCTGCCGTAATGGTGGGTCCAGCTGTATGACCAATATGTTGTAGAGTTCATCTGGCTTTGGCAGTAAAAACAGTCGTTGGATCGCTGAATATTGAATCTTATAGTCGTAGGTTTTGCCACGCAATCTGAGAGATGTCGGATACATATCGATATCGTAACGTCCTCTGCTTTGTTAGTGGAATTTACGGCTAGTAGTCGATCATACCTTGGAGTGAGGAACATTACGTCTGAAAATGAAACAATCGTATCGCCAGCCACTTGTCCAATGTCTGCTCTATCTTTCAACGTATCGTAAAATACCTGCGCAGCACTTTGCTCCTCTGTCTCTTCATTTTCTTTACCCTCTGTGCCGTCTGAGTCGTCACCGGGCTCCTCTTTCGTTATAACACCCGGTACGTAGAAACGCATCTCCACTAGTTCGTCTTTGACACCTGAGCTGCCTCTGATATCTATATCATTTTCATGACCAAGTTCGACTGCAACTTCGTTTTTTCCGACCAGATTTGAGTTGATGACTTGACCGTACGACACCTCGAATGCCGGTCGATTGGAGATATTAAAGATAAGTTCAGATCTTCCGAAATCTGATTTACCCCAGTTCCATCCTCTGATGCAGTGTTCTTTAGTCTCAAGTCCGATGTTGAAATGGTGCTTGATAGTGGACTTCAGCGAGTCAAAATCATCCAAATCGAAACCATCAAACTGTACAACGCCTCGGTCCTTTGTAAGGATTCGGCATTCGTAGCCTTTGGCAGCACGACTCCATTGTGCAGAGACAACCTCCGCTTGAGGAAGTAGAAACGGCTGTAAATTTGCTTGTGTTGCTGATTTCCATCCCAAGCCAGATTGGACAAATCTGAGCCGACCAGGGCGGGACGACTGATTGAGGTAGATATTATCAAACTGAGTTAGGTCTGACATCGATCTTTTAGATCAATACGATGCTGCAATACTCCTTGCGATCGATCGATATATACAGTGATATTCCAAGAATATATCGATGCCCTGAACGCGGTGATCACAAAAAATATTTTGGGTTGACCTAATTGCATTCACCTTCTACAAATAAATTAAATTACCTGCCTACGTGACAGCGCTAGAGCACAAACTCGTTTTAAACAAAAGGCTTTATTAAGTAAACATCAAATTAATCAACTATTTAATGTCCTCGACCCAAAATTTCAACACAATATCTCTCGCATACAATTTACGCATGAATTCTTTGCTGGACCTTAGGATACAATCTCATAATATTGTTGTAAAGGTCAGGGTACCTCATTTGGAGGACTTCAGGATCTGAACGGTCAGCAATTAAGAGAAAAACTTTACAAACCTCTCGCCATGGCGGTGAAGAACGTGGCCACACCACTCTTGATGGGCACAGTGGCAATATTGCAAATTTGAAGGGCGATAACAAATGAATACGCAACCACTGGCCCATTGTAAGAACCACTGCTGTTGTAAGCAGGCTATATGTTAGAAGTGACTCTTTCAACCACATACCTGGGTGTATCGAAGGTAGAGATACGCAAACAGAGCAGCAACATAAGCAACAAATGTGGCGCCCATATTCAAAACAGGGTCAATCAGGCAGTCGTTAATCAGGGCATCAACTCCGCGGTCCTTAATTAGTCTCCAGGTCTCCTTAGCTGCCGGAATATAGGCATCACCGTACAACGCAATGTACGAATACGCATAGTGGTTGAAGTATCGAACGGCCCACTCTAGAGCGGATATCAAAAATCTGAGAACACACATCAGGGCCACGGCGACGATGTGACCATCCTGGTGTGCCGCCTGCTGTCCCCACGACGCCAACTGTTGCAACAATTGAATCACCGAAACGATCAGACTGCCAAAAGAAATTGAGCCCAGAGAATAGGTCATCGCCCGCTTAAACGCGCCAAGGGCCGGCCATTTAGGCATACCTTGAGCAGATCGCGAACAGAAATACCATGAACCATAGACTCCAGAAATGGTGGTGTGGATAATATTCTTGATCACCTCAGTGATATAATACCCACAAAAAGTGACGAGAATAAGCATTCCAATTAATTTGGCATGACTGCAGCTACCACCAGACGCATCACAGCCTTCATTGTTTTCTGTGGGGTTATATTTGACATAGACCGCCACAATGGTTACTGCAAACCAAGCACCAAACGCGGCCGTTACCACTGCGCCGATAGCTGCCACAATATAAATCGAAGGGTTAGCACGAGCCACATCCATAATTGTTTGGAGGATGAGGGTAGCGAATGGGATACGTCCTATCCAAGAATAGAAACAGAACGCGCCGAAAACCGCGAATATCAAAAAGACAATCGCAGCTGAATAATAGTGCTCGGCGAAGTAGTATATAGCGGTAGCGAAGCCCAGAACGATATTGAGTATTCCGGTGATCCAAATAAACTGCTTGGTATACACGCGCGCCAAATAAAAGTAACCGACGGATAGTGCTAAAGATATGACCACGACAAATATGAACAGAATCACCGTGTTCGTATTCAAGGAATAGGTCTGTCCGCTCCCATAGATTCCGTTGCCATTAAACGACTTTGTTTGATGGTAGGCATGAATACAAATCCCAGAGACAATAACGAAAGCAGCAACCACGAGACCCAAGAATACAACCGCCCACCAGTCATTCCACTTCGGCTTGCTGACTTTGAACTGCTCTTCAAAGGTGACACCACTGTCCTTATTGGGCTGACTCTGTTCATTCTTGTATTCTGGAGGATTTCCATTGACTTCGCTGTGATTTGCCGGCACACCATACTGCGGAGCATCCTGCGTATACGTATCTTCGGATGATCGATACTGTGGTTTCTCCTGCAAAGGATAGGCATTTTGTGTGTCGCCATGGTACGCCTGATCTGGGACTCTGGGCCCCCCGGAGGCTTGACCCTCCTGATACTGCACTTCGTTCATCGTAGTTTCGCTCTGGAAATTGGTAAAGTCGATGTCTCCTCGACTGTGGAGTGGTTTTGAATTCGGCCGAAGTAGGGTGCAGTCAAGACTACAAAGAAGCTCTTTCTTCTTGGTGAAGTCCTATGTACACAAAGATTCGACGGTTTGCAGTCTTTTTATTGCAACAGCCATTATTTTTGCCTGATGTACGAGATGGATCTGATTTCAGATTTGGGAGATCTTAGCCTTGTGGGGGAATAAGCGCAGATCTCTACATCATGAGCGTGCTGAATATCTCTCTAGACGCTGGTAACACCCCTAAGCCTTTGAGGATGGATAGAATTCTTGTGCGATATACCCATAATAAATCATTACACAGGCGATTGCGATCATGATGTGTTTCCAAGAAGATGACTCAGATGAAGGGTTCATTGACTGGCCATCACGAACCGGATAACCAATAATTTTGTGATTAATGCCATAAACGTAAAATTTGCAGTGTCGCAAGGCAACACCAAACTACAACGATAGCCAAAACTTTAAGAACAACCACATAAAAGATACAAGCGCACATTAATGGGACGGGTTTATCCGCCTCGAACTTGTAGTACTAGACAACTTTTTCGCAACTATTCATGATATTTGACTTACGCGGAAAACGATTACGCCTGCCACACCGTCTGCGGTCACGTCATAGGCTCAGTAATTAACTGTGAAAGCGGTGTGCACTCAGTGCGCAAGTGCGAGGTCGCAGTCTGCCTATTCACAGACGAGCATATTCTTCCTCCGCAACAACTCGGTCAGGACCAGCGACTAGGGATATTACAGGAGCATTCTAAGAGTTTAAGAAGCGACACTTATTATTATTCATTGGTTTGTTCTCTATATAACTAGACAATCATGGCACCTCTCAGCACACCGATACAAGCTCCAGCATCATACCCGTCTATCCCTTCCCCACAGTTAAGCGCCTCAAATTTGTCGACAGCTATCCCTAATGAGAAGCCTCTGGCGTCTACCAATGGAGGGAGCCTTGCCATAACGATCGCTCTAGCGGAGCCTATTTTGTTCCTGCAAGGCTTTGACCGAACAGAATTTTCGCATCATACTCCTGCTATGTTACGGGGGACTTTGCATGTAACAATCACGAAAGCAACAAAAATCAAGTCAATCATGTTAAATTTTAGTGGACGTGGGAGAACAAATTGGCCAGAGGGTATGAGATAATTCGTTCACTTCTAACTGCGACAGGAATCCCGCCAGCAAAAGACGAATTTTACGAAGATAAGGAGCTGATGACACATTTCTGGCCGTTCTTCAATGCACAATTTCTATCAGCTGAATCGTCATTTGGTGCAGATTTGATAGTGGATCCCCAGGGTATGATTCATCAGAGCAGTGACGTTCGCGCATTCCTCAAAAACTCCTCGTCGAGCACATCAAGAAGCTCGTTTTCGAGAGAGAGAAGTAGCAGTGGCTCGCGACGAAGATCGTCAAGTCGATCTAGTCGGGACAGCCTCGGGGAATCTCGAGATTCCTCAGTTTCAAACAAAGGCTACAAATCATTCCCACCCGGAACGTACTCCTATAACTTTGAACTTCCAATTGATAGCTCACTGCCGGAAAGCATCGAGTGTGCAATGGGAAATGTGAAGTATGAACTCGAAGCAGTTGTGGATCGCTCAGGAGCGTTTAAGCCAAAACTCATAGGCCGAAAACCTGTGTTTTTGATCAGATCTCCCAGCGAAGCCTCACAAGAAGCGGGTGAGCCCATCGTTGTTTCGCGAACATGGGAGGATCAACTGCACTATGATATTGTCATCGGAGGTAAAGCCTTCCCGATTGGCAGTACCGTGCCAGTTGCTTTTAAGCTGACGCCACTGGCCAAAGTGCGGTGCCACAGGATTCGTATTCTGCTCTCCGAGAATACCGAATATTATTGCAGGAACAAGAAGGTTCACCGAATTGAGCCGGTACGCAAATACCTATTATTCGAGCATCAAGCTGGCGAGGACATGTCCCAAAACCTCCTTGGTGATCTTGAAGGACTAGACACGGCCGGACCTGTGGAACTTGAATTTGGAGTGAAGATCCCGGGTTGTAACATCAAGAATAAGGAGAAGCTAAGACCCGACACGACATACGTGAATATCAAAGTACACCATTGGATCAAGATCATACTACGTCTCTCTAGGTCTGACCCTGCCGATCCCAATAAGCGCCGCCATTTTGAAGTGTCGATTGATTCTCCTTTTAGGCTGCTTTCTTGTCGATGTACCACGGCGAACGTTTCTTTACCAGCTTACAATTTATATGCTCCGACGTCTACTAATATGCTTCCTCCTTGCCCCTGTGAACTTGGAGAGAACGGGACGGATAATGACCCAGTACCCATACCTGAGGATAACGCACGTCCTCTGCATATCTTGAGAAGACCATCAGTTAATCCTCCTCCGTTCGATGCAGATGTACCTCCTCCCCCTCTGGTAACACCACCGCCACAGTACAACGAAATAGCTGGTGAAGATGATTATTTTGGACGGCGAAACTACGAATTGGAAGTGGACGAGGAAGAAGATGAAGACAGTGATAGAGAATTGTCATCTACGTTCCGAAGCTCAATGATTTTCTCAGCGGACTCATCAACATCGTCCCTGTCGGGTCAAGCAGAAAGAACTCCTTGATTTTTTAGAAGCTCTACTCGATATATACGCACTTGGCCTTTGTGTCTTGCATGACTACGTAGAGGAATTTTTGGTCATTAGTTAAATACAAATATCTACTCGAGACTTTCAGTAACTCCAGTTTTTGTAGAATAATTTACCCTGATATTTATCACAATATTACCCGGCTTTATGATGTATTGCCAGTTCCCATCTTCTAGATCTCGTGTGTATATTCATAATCCACCTCGTCGAAGGTCGTAATTTTTTCGTTAGTCGCCGCCAGTACACCTGCTTGCAGCCATGGATAGATGAGGGGAAACAGTGGATTTACTCTATGCACAAGTTAGCGACTTACGATTATCGCTTAGAGTGCTTGAAAGCGAGGAAAGATGCTAGAGCCAACGAGTACAGATATCCAGGATGGCGACGCTGGAGCTGTGCGCCCTGATCACTATTATGACGGTGGAAATATACCAGTATTCAAACCAGTAAGTAATAAGTTGATGGTGTTCTTACTTTGAGACTATGCAGCAATTCAAATCATTTCCAGAGTATATAAAGAGCATTGATTCATACGGGATGAAGTCTGGAATTGTGAAAGTCATTCCACCCACAGAATGGCTCTGCTCCCTACCTCCGATGGACCAGAAAGTTAGGAATCTGAAAATACAACGTCCGATAGAGCAACATATCAGCGGGAGTGGTGGGGTCTTTTATCAAGCGAATATCGAGAAATCCAGGACATACAACTTGCAACAGTGGCGAAGGGTAACTGATCAGTCTAGTAATCAACCTCCGGCGCGACGCGGTGAGCTGCGTAAAGGAGCGCAAGGAGAACCTCAGACCAGGAATAGGCGTAAATCGACTCATGTGAACACATATGAAGGCGTACAGGATTCACATGAATCCGAGAGTGGCGTCAAGACGGATGACCAGCGATCTAACAAGCGTAAACGTCCAAAAATTGAAATAGACGACAGCTTTGACTACAGATTTGACAGTTCTGAATTTACGCGTAACAGATGTTCAGAATTGGAAAAAATTTACTGGAAAACCATTACCTATAATAGTCCCATGTATGGAGCCGACATGCTTGGAAGTTTGTTCGACGATTCAACTACTATCTGGAACGTTTCCAATTTAGATAACTTGTTACGCGAACTTGATGTGCGTTTACCTGGAGTCAATTCCTCTTACCTATATTTTGGGATGTGGAAGAGCACCTTCTCCTGGCATCTTGAGGATATGGACCTTTACTCAATCAATTACATACATTTTGGCGCGCCAAAACAGTGGTACTCTATTTCTCAAAGCGATGAAAAGCGCTTTTATGATATTATGAAAAATCTGTATCCGGATGAGCATAAAAAGTGCAAAGAGTTTCTACGACATAAGACGTTTCTTGTTTCTCCTTCATACTTAGCCAGCCGCGGCATCAAGGTGAACAGGCTGGTGCACTACCAACAGGAATTTGTCATAACATTCCCTTTCGGGTATCATTCTGGATTTAATCTTGGTTACAACTGCGCCGAGTCCGTCAACTTTGCGACCGAGAAGTGGCTTGAATATGGATTCTCGGCGAACAAATGTCGTTGCATCAGCGATTCAGTAGACATTGACGTCAATTTACTCGCCGAACGTACTCGTCGGAAACAGAATGCACACTTAACTGCGCCGAGCGATCACCAATTGAGCGAAGATGGAAGCTGATTAGGTCGCTAGTGAGCTTATGTGTATTGCACAAGCCTCCACATATTTTTGCGTATAGGCTAAAATATCGAGAAAATTCTAGAGCATGAAAAATATTATATAACGTATTAGTCAACATACGATTTGTAGTAGAACACGTACTGAAACAGCACTAGCTCTAGACGAATTTTTTCCTTTATAAAAAACCTCTCCGCAACTAACATTCTAATACCCAAAAAGTGCCTCTTCTATTGGATTTGACAAGATGAACAGAGCATTCTCCAAGACTTCTAAGCCGATTATGCTGTCTTCGGCACGGACGGTTTCGTCTGCCATGCGGTCCCCTATAGTCTCACAGATTCGTTCGGTTTCTTACAAGGAACTGAAGTTTGGTGTTGAAGGCCGTGCCTCTCTTCTGAGGGGCGTGGACATGCTAGCGAAGTCTGTTGCTGTCACGCTCGGTCCGAAGGGCCGCAATGTTTTGATCGACCAAGCTTATGGCTCCCCTAAGATCACCAAGGACGGTGTCACTGTGGCTAAGGTATATGAATGGCGTGAGCCTCGCGGTTAATAATTTCTAGAGTATCTCTTTGAAGGATAGATTTGAGAATCTCGGTGCTAAGCTTCTCCAAGATGTTGCTACTAAGACCAATGAGATTGCCGGTGACGGAACGACGACTGCCACTGTTCTTGCACGTGCTATCTTTACTGAGAGTGTAAAGAATGTCGCGGCTGGTTGTAACCCGATGGATCTTAGACGCGGAACACAGGCTGCAGTTGACAAGGTCGTTGAATTCCTTCAGGCCAATAAGCGCGAAATCACCACTTCCGAGGAAATTGCCCAAGTGGCCACTATTTCTGCAAACGGAGACACTCACATCGGTAAGCTTCTCGCGAATGCGATGGAGAAGGTCGGAAAGGAGGGTGTTATCACTGTTAAGGAGGGCAAGACCATTGAAGATGAGCTCGAAATCACGGAGGGTATGCGGTTTGACCGCGGCTATATTTCGCCTTACTTCATCACTGATGCGAAGACCGCCAAAGTGGAGTACGAGCGTCCTCTCATCCTCTTGTCTGAGCAAAAGATTTCCGCGCTCCAGGATATCCTTCCTGCTCTGGAGATCTCGAACAAGCTAAGACAGCCTCTTGTTATCATCGCTGAAGATATCGATGGCGAAGCTTTGGCTGCTTGTATTCTCAACAAGCTACGTGGCCAGGTTCAGGTCACTGCCGTGAAGGCTCCCGGTTTCGGAGACAACCGCAAGAACATCCTTGGTGACATTGCCTACCTTACTGGCGGAACCGTCATGACCAGCGAGCTCGACATGAAGCTGGAGGAGATCACCCCGGAACACCTGGGAAGATCTGGTGCGGTGACGATTACCAAGGAGGATACTATCATTCTGAATGGGGATGGAGACAAGGATCTCATAATGCAGCGGTGCGAACAGATTCGTGGTGCTATGAGTGATGCTGCCACTACAGAGTACGAGAAGGAGAAACTCCAGGAGAGACTCGCTAAGCTTTCTGGAGGTGTCGCTGTTGTGAAGGTTGGCGGCTCTTCTGAGGTTGAGGTTGGTGAGAAGAAGGATAGATACGTTGATGCTCTGAACGCCACCCGTGCTGCTGTTGAAGAAGGTATCCTTCCCGGTGGTGGCGTCGCTCTTCTCAAGGCCTCAAAGGCTCTGGATGGACTAAAGGGTGCCAATTTTGACCAGGACCTCGGAATCTCCATCATTAAAAGTGCCATCACCAAGCCGAACAGAACCATTGTTGAAAATGCCGGCGGCGAGGGTAGCATTGTTGTCGGAAAGATCATAGAGCAATATGGAGACAATTTCAACATGGGATACAACGCTGCTACTGGCGAATACGTCGACATGGTCTCTGCCGGAATTATTGATCCCTTTAAAGTTGTCCGGACTGCTCTGGTGGATGCTGCGGTACGTAACGAGAAACGGGTTGTTTGCTAATACTTAAGGGCGTAGCGTCGCTGCTTGCCACCACCGAGTGCGCTATTGTTGAAGTTCCGGATGATCGGCCTGCTTCTGCTGCTCCTGCCGGAGGCATGGGCGGAATGGGAGGAATGGGTGGCATGGGCTTTTAGACCTAGTTTCCCTGCAAGCCTATAAAAATATATTTGTACAGCAAAGACATGTACTTTATGTATATAAACTGGATTCACTGAGAGCGGTCAGATATCACCGTTCTGCAACTCCTATTATTTTGTAGATAACGTCTAATAATTAAAATACGTCAAAAAATTGCGATACTAAGTAGCTATTCGATTTGATCCGCTCATGCAACCCCCTTTCATATCAATGCAGGCGTGAATTTCTTTCGCAGAGACTCACCTTTGTAATACAAAATCAAAGGCACAGGATAACACGCCAAGATAACAAATGCAAGCAGGGTGTTACCCCATCCGTAATTAAGATTTTCATATAGAGGCGATTCAGCCAAGGGGAGGAACGCGCCTCCCAAGCTTCGTACTACCGTGGAAGCAGATGCTGCTGATGCAGCGTATATAGAGTATGCATCAACCAGATATGACATGACAGGTAGAAAGGCACCTAAAATTCCCAGTCCGCATATAAAAGAGCCGACTTCGGCAACCATCCAGTGGTATTGCTTCTGCACGCTCCAGCCATATAAGATTAGTCCTATGGGAACCAATGGAGTGTAAATGATCATAAAAACCAGTCGATACTCTGGTTTGCGCTCCTTTGACTCCGACATATCGACTAGTTTCAAGTATAGTCTATCAGAATAGAGAATCATCAATGCCAGACACAAGAGACTTCCTATACCGAGTCCTAGGTACGAAAGACCTACCGTATTGGTGCCAAACCCATACTGCTTCTCAAAAACTGATGGGTAAGTCGTCAAAAGTAGATAAAACGTTCCGTAGTTCACAGCAGCATATAACGATAAAATGGTCACAATAGGACTTAAGATCAAAAGTTTACACGGTCGAACTATAGCCCGGATAAACTGTGTTAAGGGTGGCTGGTGAGCGTTTTGTCTTTCATACGCAGTCATCAAATTTTGATTTCCTGTTTCCTTTCGCAGCCTGATAGCCTTCTTTTGTAAAATCCTAGGTGCATATGTTTCCTCAAGAAAAACCCAGGTAGCCACTGAAAGTACACCCGAAGCGATCGCCAAAAGTCTGAAGATCCATCTCCAGTTGATGGCAGCTAGGAAACCACCTACTAGTGGACCAATTGAAGGGCCAGCGACGGGACCCATTACATACATTGCCATATAGCGACCTCTTTTTTCAATCGGTATTAGATCTGCCACTGATCCATTACCCAAAGCTAATGGAGTGGCACCTAAAAGTCCGCAGATCATACGAAGAATCATCAAAGACGCAAAGTTTTGACACTCTCCACATCCAATGGTGAAAACTGTAAACAAAATTGTCGAGAGTCTGTATATTATTTGACGGCCATAAAGCTCGCTTAAAGGCGCAATAAACAAGGGCCCAATTGCGAACCCTAGTACGTATATCGATATTACCATAGTTGAAAGCAAAGCATTGTCGTTGTCAAATTCCTTATCCATAGCCTTGACACCAGGCGCAAACATTGACGAAGCCAGAGGTCTACGGTCAGAACACCACCCTTTCTTCACTTCAAATACTTACGTTATGAATGTATTCAACGAAATCAAAAGGATAAGGAAAAATTTCTTTCTGTCGGAAGTGTTCATCGGATTGAGAGGATCATCAGGTCCGTCCCACGTTACCAGGTTTTTCTCATCGTCTGTAAGACTTTCTGCCTTAGTGTCCAGCCCATATGTGCGACCGTCAATCGTCTCATTGATTGCCAGAACACCAATTGACTTCACTGTGAATGTGCGTTCTAGAGCATCCTCAAACGAGGTCTGAGAGTTATTTTTTTCCAGATCGCCCATGGTTAACGTCGAACTGGACTTAAGATGATGATCTTTCAAGCTCCACTCGCATCGGCTGTAAGCGGCACGTTGATCAGTAATAATATAATATTTTTGGCGTGTGGTGCTCCAACATGAGATAAATATATAGTATCGCCTTATGGGAATGCCGAAACCTGTAGCCCAGTATCAGTTAATGCAAATAGGTTTTGTTCATGATGTGTGCCTGTCTTATTTCAATTAAGCATTCCCCACTAGAAAGTCCCAACGATTATAGTTAATGCTTTGAGGTTACATGCAATCAGTGCCATTTCGATACTAGTTACCGCTGCCTATAATACCGATGCAGGTACTTTAGCCCTTATAACTCCGAATTTCGACATCTTCGGCCATTGAGCTCCACACTTCATTCCGATGTGCATCCAGGTTACATAACTGCAGTGCTTACCACACCGTCGGGATATCCTATGGATAAGCGTTTAGCTGCCATTCGTAGCTTCGCATAATTTTATACTATTTGCCGAGCTACATACTGTACTAATGACTACTGTGAAAACCACGCTGTAAGCGCTCGAGAGCCGCTTTCACTTCGTCGGCCTCCAAATGCTTCTCTAAAACACTAGATATCTCACTCCATACGGCGTCACTAAGGATGACTTTCTCAGGAACTGAGTATCCGTCCTTTGAAGTGATATGCGAAGACACCGAGGGTGTCGCGGGCTGAGAACTTCCCCTACTACTAGGCATCATGACCATGAACTGGCACTTTCCTGACGGACCAACCACTTCTTTGAGAAGCCGCGAGTCTGGTACGACCTTTCCTTTCAGAAGCAAACGGATACTCGTGAGATCATAATCGAGTCCAAGAGATGCAATCAGCATCCTCTTTGCTGCAAGTACTGTATCCGAGGGCTGCAGACTGGTGATCTCTTCATTGAATTGAGGAGGGCGTAGTGATTTGAAACCAATCGTCATGTGCGAATCATCTAGAGATCAGCATGCAATAGTGTCAACTCTCACCTTTCACTGCAGCTTTCTTCTTCTTGATAACAGGCATAGCGGGAAACGGTGCCTTCTAATCAGCAAACAATAAGCATCATGCTCATACCAACGACGGCCGCTGCTCGATAGTAAACTCTGCAGTGAATTTGGCATCGTATTTTTCTTCTTGTGCAGAAAGCAAGTGAAGAAACGCTTTGCAGAAAACGCTCTCGTCAACTGTAGACATGTTGTAGGTTGAACCGCATAGCACCCAAAAACTGAGGTAATAATTTGATGGTGTCGAGATCACGTGTCCATGGCTACTTCATCCCATCATCTACACAAGTTTTGAATCAGAAGCCATGTGCAAGTGGAAATTTTCGATCTTGGCCTTGTGCCTTCTGATTAGTTTCGTTGATTGTAACATAGAGCAAGTACGATTCTTTTCTTCATTTCCAACTCGAAGCTCAGTGAATGATGAAAGCTATGTGTCTTCACAAGCGCTTCACCTCTCTTTAAAGGACCCAGTATTCAAGACCGTCGTTCCAAAGTTCGCACAGACTATGACCACCGGACTACGTGCAACAGAAGAAAGATACGAGCTTCTGGAACTAGAGCGCAGTAATCTGTACGAGTTCCGTGCATGTTGGCCAGCCAATGTGAGTTATGGTGCCTCCCATTTGTTTCTTCTGACTTGTTAGAGCCCCCTTGATCTTTCTGTGTCTATCGAAGTTGTCCCAAACGACGCCAATCAATACTCAAAAGGCGGAAGGATTTTTGCGGTTTTGAAGTATTCAGCATTTTATCATACGGAAGATGCGGATCTGATGAGAAACCCAGACCCGGTGACAATAACGTTACGTAAGTACGCGTTTTGATATCTAATGATCCAGATTTCACCAAATGTACCCTATTCTTGATATTGGGCGACAGCATCCTCATGCAGCTGTCTCTCATAGCTGTCGTATTTCTTTCATATCACACGATAGCTCCCCGATGTTACAGCAAGCTTAAAAGCTTATATAGCAGTCTGCCGCACTCTAAAAACCTATGATCAGCTAACATTATAATGTGGAAAGACTAGCTATATACCCAAACAAGCAACTAGCGAAGGCGTATTAGAAGTTGACCTCACATGTGCACCACACACTGCTGCAATGACGGAGTGCCACCTGGGATGCCATTTGTATTAATATACTTTTAGTCCTTCTAATGGCAAGATAAATTTGTTTTCGATATTCGCCACATTACGACAATGCTATGATCTCTTTGGTAGCTACATAGGAAATTGGACTTTGTTACATTTGTGGATAGATCAGTATATGTTCATGTAGTTTTGGTAAATACGATTGCAATTCAAAGAAGCTATTAAAATTGCTTTAAGTGGCTCACGAGAGCACCTCTTGGAATTTATTAAGACTCAGATACATACGTGTCTCAGAATAAAGCCCAAATTGACTACTTTATAATTATAATGAAAAAAAACTGTTTTACAAATCATATATATTTACTCCAAAATTCTATTGAGGTATATTAGACGTTCACCTGATATATAATCATATGCCGAGGCCGTAAGCTATGATAAGATTGTCTAATTTGTGAGAAAAATAAAATATTTGGTCAAATTTATATTGTGTAGACGATAATAAATTTCAATTTCCAAACGCAAAGTATTCTAATACATATAATATTACCGCTCCGTTGCCAGGCATATTTCTGTATTTGACAACATATACATACTTTAACTATATCTTAATTCGTTGCCTAATAACTAGTTACAAATGAGTTCTCCAATTATACTATTAAATGTTTACATTAAGCTCATATAAATTGATGCATATTAATATATTGAAAGCACACATTCTATCCAAGCTCCTCCATTAAGCCAAATTCAATCAATGCTCATAAGTGTGAGCTCGCAAGTCATACTAAATAAATTTCAACATCTCAGAAATCGAATCGATAACTTTCATACTAACAATAACAGACCAAAACTGAAATATCGCCAATATTCGATAAAACAATTAATATGATTTTAAAAGCTTGCTTACCATGTTGTTATGCGAATTATTACACATGAGCTGTATTTAAATTAGTGACTTAATTAAAGGATAAAAGTATTGAACATGCCATCACTCCCGTTTAGAAGTATGAATAATTTTAAGTAGTTGTTGATATATTAAATTTGACAAAACTTGCAAATATAACATCATTCAAGGTTGCCTCTGAAACGCGTATTTTAAGCTCGCTACAATTGGCATATTCAAGCCTTCTCAATTGTGACAATTTCGTTCAGACTGAAGAAAATCATACGACAAATAGCGCACAGTATTTTTTCTCTCTAAAGCTCTCCACTGCAGTGGGACTGAAAATAATATGTCGAAATGGGTCGTTACGTTCCTATTGCTGCAATTTGATTTCATAACAAACTGCAGTATAATTAGCGATCATTTATAAATGAACGGAAATACACTATAGCGTACAAATTTACATGGTATCTGAAAAAAAAAATACAGCTCCAACTAAATGAGTTTTTTTTTTCATTCATACTACGAGTGCGAGTAATGACTTTTAAAATATTTTTTGGCCTAAAGCTTACTACTCTCCTTGTCAAAGACATATCTACGTAAAGCACTGGTCGTAAAGCACTGGTGATATAGCACTGGAGATTTGAAGAACAGACAACAAACATGAAATCATTATGCACCTATAGACACGCGATGATAATTTTGCTCTGGGAGTTTTAAGTATGCGACGTAAAATCACGCGCTGAAAGCTGTATGTTGATGGATGTATATTCAGACGATTCCTACGCAAATAGTTAACATACATTTCAATGAATTTGTAAGCGCAACAGAAAATGTATTCAAAATAGCTTTGCCCTCAATACCTATGCCTAATTTTACATAGAGCACCAAGTACCGTTGAGTGCAATAACATACCTACAATAGAATGCACTCGAATATCGACCAGGAGAATTTTCAAAGACTATTTCTACCTCGATTCCTTGAGCTCTGAATAATGAGGTCGTTAATACGACTTATTATTATTATTATTATTATTATTATTATTATTATTATTATTATTATTATTATTATTATTATTATTATTATTATTATTATTATTATTATTATT